>NC_056732.1:1632564256-1632666756 GCF_019279795.1 Protopterus annectens
TCTCCAACATATGTCATATGCTACCAGGCTAAAGAAACTCCAGCTCTATTCAGTAGCATACCACCTGCTCAGAGGTGATCTGTGCCTGACGTATCAGGCCATGTCCAACCAGGAATTGATGGACATGCTCCACCTCAAAAAATCCAAATCCATTAGAACCACGAGAGCCAAAGATTTAAACCTCAGTACAAATATGAATAGAACATGTTGGAGGGACAGATTCATAACTCAGAGGCTTCCCATACTATGGAACAGAATCCCAGTTCATGTTAGGCAGAGCCCCTCACTGACTCTCTTCAAGAGAAATCTTGAGTGGATGGGAGATCGTAGGTTTACCCCGGGGGTCACCCCTGTGTCGCTACTTGACAGAGGCACAGTAAACTAATTTTAATAAGTAAGGGGGTCTTTAATGTGTCACTACTAGACAAAGGCACAGTATTCTAATTTATTCTGTACACCTTAGTACCACTACATGAGGTGGCGAAAGTCACATCTCTAGGGCTAGGCTTACAAATGCCCCAGGGCAGATAGCCTAGTACCAAACTATGAAACCCCTTCTGCACTTGCCTTGCTGTAAGTAAGTTGTTAGGGCATAGTAACTCTTTTAGATTCAGATAGGAATATAGTAAAGTATAGCTTACATGTTTTCTTTGAGACTGTCCTGCAATGTTGTTTTAAATATTATTGTGATTTTGAACTCTGATGTAACTGGTTACTTATTTAGTGTTGTCTTGTTCTTTTATTATTTATTATTACATATATTTAAACATTTTAATTGTGGCTGATCTGTTTACAGATATTTAAGCTCTTAGCGTACTTGCATATGTATGTGGTAACACTGTATATGCCACTCCTAAATAGCCTTGCTCTTGATCAGACTACCATTTGGATTAATAGTAACATTACACAGAAGAATTGGACATCCTTTGGTAAGGGTCTTAAAGTAGCTGATAGGGTTTTCAGGTGGCAGTGCTAATTATCTTATAGTCTGGGCAGAAGAAGGCATAGCTAGTAAACCTGTGCCAGCCATTCCGCCATTCCCAGGTATATGTTTGTGTGTAAATCAAATCTCAGAGAGAGTGTGAGTGTGTGAGAGTGTGCCAGCTCCTTGGGCAGGGACATGAAGCACTGGTTGGACAGAGAGAATGTTGGGAGGACTTGGCTTGTAACCCTGTCTAAGGACTCAGTTCTACAGCTGTGCCAATGGGGAGACTTACTGGGTATCTGGAGAGAGAGGGAGAAACCAGCCTCAGACTGTCTGTGATCTCTGTATGCTCTTAAAGGAAATTGCACTTTACTGTGTGTGTACTTGTCATCCTCCCATTGTGTACGCCCTCCACTGTTGCCAGTGGTGAGGATTGAGGCTCCTTTATTACTGCGCCAGTGTTGGGGCATCACATATTAATTGGCTTGTAGTGGTGTGGATATTAAATTCCCGTAGCCTGTAAACAAGCAGTGATCACTAAGGAAGGTGTTTATATTCTTAATCAGCCACACAGTGAACATTCAGGGTTTCATATTACAATTGTTTTATTTATTTATTTTTTAGTTTAGTCAGGGAGAGCAGGCAAGCATGTCAGCAGAGGAGTATGGCAAGCTGACAAGGAGCCAGCTGGCTGTGATGTGCCAGGGTAAAGGACTGGTGCATGCCAACCTGACTAAGGCAGACATGGTTGTAGCCTTGGGCGCAACTGCATCACAGGCCAGCAATCAGGAGGACAACCAGGCTGGCCTTGGAGATGTACAACTCAGTAAATGGACAGTTCAGCCTTTCAACAGAGGACTTAAAAGTCTATCTGGAGTTAGAGACTTGAACTGGAGCCCAAACATTTGGAAATAGAAGCAGCAGAGAGACTGAGACATCTGCAGGCTGAGGAAAATGAGAAACCTTGACGTCTGGAGGCTGAGGAGAATGAGAAGCAGAGACAACATGATAACGAGATGCTGACTGTTCGCCAGGGTCATGGAGGTAATGGGGAAGGGAGTAACTGAACCCCAGAAGCAACAAAGGTCAGTAAATTTCTTTTACAATTTACAGAGGGGGATAGTTTTATTCATATGTTTGAAAGCTTATGTAAACAGTATAATGTTAACCAAGGGCTCTGGGTAAGGTTCTTGACCCCCTTACTCCATGGTAATACTGTGACTGCTATTTCTAAATTGCCTGATACTGATTGCTTAAATTATAGTCTAGTCAAAAATTGTTTGTTAGAATGTTTTAAGTTAACATCTGAAGCTTATAAGAAAAAGTTTCATGAATGTAGACGCAAGACAGTAGAAAGTGTGTATGAATATATTGCTGAACTAAGCACTTGTTTTCATAGGTGGGTGAGTGGACGTCAGGTCACCACTGTTGAAGGGCTGTCAGACCCTTTGTTGAAGGAAGAAGCCCTTAGCACTTTGCCTGAGGACATGAGAATCTGGTTAGCTGATAGATAATGCAATAGTGCAGATGAGTTGGGAAAGAAGGGAGACCTATAGCTAGCAAGCAGGGCATCACTGCACAGAAAAGGGATACACAGTGCTGCTCATGGGTCTAAGGGAACCCACAGTGGGCAGCCTAAACCTCCCCAACAGAGTCTACCATTAGCAGGAGAAGCCACTAGTCTAGGTACATGTCCAGGACCAAGGGTTAATTGTTTTAAATGCAACCAGTCGGGCCATGTAGCATATGGAGGCAAGGTGGGGAACAAAAGGTGGGACAGCCAGTAAGTGGGAATGACAAAATGCTAGCAGTAAATTGCCTAAAGACAACAAGGGTACCAAACTACCACAAGAGGTTATATCGTATCTTAGTAAATGGGAAAGAGGCCATAATTAAGAGAGAGAGACTCTGATCTAACCATTGTGAAGCCTGCAATGGTTAAAGAGGAGCACTACTTGCTTGCATTCTACTTCAGTCAGAGCTTTAGGAGGGACCCCATTCCAAATACCTTTGGCTAGGGTTCACCTTCACTGGGAGGGTGAAAAGGAAGCAAGCAAGTAGGTGTTTTTCAGGATATCCCTGCAGATGTCCTGATAGGTAACAAGTTTGATAATGCAGTACCTTGCATGCATGCAGTGACACACAGTCAGTTTTTGAGACAAGCTTGTGGGTCTGGTAGCCTGGGGGAGACCCAGACAGATCATACATGTGCAGCCAGGACTGGTGAGGTGGTTACTTCAGGGAGGGAGTTACCCTGTAGCAGTGAGACTGAAGGTGAACCACAGCTGCTTGTGGGTACTGATGTTCCCTACTGATGTTCCCTTGGACAGAGCAACTGTAAGGGCAGAGATAAGTAATAGTACTCAGGCTGACAGTGAGTCATCGCTGTCAGAGGATACCAGACTTCTTATAGAAGAGGATAGAAAGTGGACCCCTAAGGGAGGGCTAGACAGTGAGGGAATACAGCAGTTGGCAGTGCCTAGAGCGTACCATCTGGCTTTTCTAGCCATAGCTTATGATATTCCCTTTGCAGGTCATATGGGCATAAAATGTACAAAGAGATGTATTATGCAGAACTTTTATTGTCCTGGAATTTCCAGAGATGTAACAGGGCGCTGCAGGACCTGTGAGCAGTGATAAAAGGTAGGTAAGGCAGGAGCCAAGGTGAAAGCTCCTGTGATGCCTTTGTCTGGGATTGAGGAGCCATTTCAGAGGGTAGCTATGGATATTGTGGGTCCTCTGAGTACCCCAAGTTCGACAGGGAAAAAGTATAGCCTAGTGGTAGTATATTATGCTACCAGATACCCTGTGGCAGTAGCTCTATCCTCCATTGAGGTAGAAAAGGTGGCAAATGCTTTGTTAGAGTTTTTCAGCAGGGTAAGGTTCCCAAAAGAAATACTGACTGTCAGGGGTGCCAGTTTCATGTCAGACCTGCTGGCTTGTCTGTGGAAGCACTGTGAGGTGAAGCATCTAAAGACCACCCCTTAACCATCCCCTGACTAATGGTCTTGTTGAGAGGTTAAACTCTACACTCAAGATGATGCTACAGGCATTTGCAGACCAGTTCAAGAGGGAGTGGGGCAGATATTTTGGCCCATCTTTTGTTTGCTTGTAGAGGAGGTTCCCCGGGAATCCACAGGTTTTTCACTCTTTTTGAGTTGCTGTATAGGCATAAGGTGAGAGGATTTCTAGATTTGATTCGAGATGACTGGGAGGGTGAGTGTGAATCCCATAAGGCGTCTGTTGTGGCATATGTCCTAAACCTCAGGACAAGGCTCCAGAAACTCATGGGTTTGGCCCAGGAGAAACTGGCAGAAGCCCAACAGCAGAAAAACTCTGGTATGACAGGAATGCTCACGCTAGAGAGTATGCTGTAGGGCATCAGGTTATGGTTCTCATTCCTGTCAGATACAACAAGCTGCAGGCAGCTTGGAAGGGATCCTTTAAGCTGGTAACAAGGGTCAGTGATGTTAACTACATGGTAGAACTGCTAGGCAGGAGGCAGGGGCACAAATTGTACCATGTTAACATGATGAAACCTTGCCATGATAGGGAGGCCCTTGTGCTGAGTATTTGCAGTGGATGGCAAGAGGAGTTTGATGGGGGGGATCTGATGACTGATCTCCTCGGTGAGGCTGAGATTGTCACCTCAGTGGAAGAGGTAGCAATGTCCCAGCAGCTATCCCCTATGCAGGTTCGAGAAATCCGAGCAGTGTTACAGAAGTTTGGGGACATGTTCACTGGGAAAACAGGGTGCACCACCATGTGGATACATGACCCAAAAGGCCTGTTAAGCAGCCCCTTATAGGGTGCCTGAGAAGGTCAAACCGACTCTGTGGGAGGAGATACAGAAAAAGTTGGAACTAGGGGTAATCCAGGAGTCCAGCAGTCCCTGGGCCTTGCCAGTGGTGCTGGTATCAAAGAAGGATGGCAGCACCAGGTTCTGTGTGGATTACAGGAAATTAAATAGTCGCACAGAGTCAGAAGCTTACCCCATGCCTAGGACAGATGAAGCCCTAGAGCAGCTAGGTCTAATTATCTTACCAAGGCTTACTGGCAGGTACCTTTGACTCCCAGCACTAGAGAGAGGTCAACTTTTGTGACTCCTTTCATCTTGTTCACGAAGATGCCCTTTGGGATAAAAAATGCCCCAGCAACTTTCCAGAGGCTGGTAGATCATATCCTAGCAAGAGATTTTTTCCTTGCTTACCTGGATGATATTGCCATCTACAGCCATTTTTGGCAAGAGCACCTTCAGCATGTCAGGGAGGTGCTGAGCAGACTACAGGGGGCAGGGTTGACAATTAAACCCAGTAAGTATCAGGTGGGTATGGCAGAGATCTCCTACCTGGGACATAGAGTTGGGGACTGGTAAGAATAGGCCAGAACCTCAAAAGTGGAAGCCATTCAGGCATAGCCTGCCCCTGTTACCAAAAAGCAGGTAAGGGCATTCTTAGGGACAGCAGGATACTACAGAAAGTTTGTCCCCAATTATAGTACCGTAGCTGCTCCCCTCACAGACCTGACAAGGAAAACAAGCCAGATAAGGTAATGTGGACCCCAGCATGTGAGCAAGCATTCCAGAAGCTTAAAGGAGCTTTTGGAGGACCCACTGTGTTAGCCAGTCCAGATTACAGCCAGGAATTTGTTATGCAGGTGGATGCTTCAAACCTTGGGGGGGGGGGTTGTACTCAGCCAGGTCTCCTCAGAGGGAGAAGAGCACCTAGTGGTATATCTCAGTCGTAGGCTCCAACCCAAGGAGGAATACTATGCAGCTGTAGAAAAGGAATGTTTAGCTAGAATGTGGGCACTGCAGAAATTTCAGCCTTATCTGTATGGAAGGAAATTCACTGTAGTTACAGATCACAATCCCTTAACATGGCTACATCGAGCCATCCAGCAAAATGCCAAGTTATTAAGGTGGAGCCTAGGGTTGCAGGCATATGATATGACAGTGCAGCACTACAGTGGCTTTAGCAATGCCAACGCAGATGGGCTTTGAAGACAGGGAATGGGATGAGGTATTTCCAGATAGTCAACCCTCTTAAGCAGCATTTCTCAAGGTTCACTTGAAAACTAGCTTGAGTTTTCAAGGAGGAAGAAATGTCACACTGCCAGCCCAGCTATCGGGGAATTTTGTAAATAATTGTATGTCATTTGTGAATATTGATATAATTTATACAGAACTGTATGCTGCATACTGAGCTAAAATATAACCACAGCATGTCCTGCTGGCTTAGAACAGAAATGTATATAAACTATTATGGCTGTGTAATGTATTTCTGTTTAACAGTGGCAACTGGAACATAAAAGGTTAAGGTGGAAAAAATTCAGAGAAAATAGATGAAATTAAATTGTTTCATAACAGCGTAATAAAAAGATATGTTATCTCTTAATTTCAATGCAGTAGCAGATACAGTGTCTAGAGCTAAAAGTTTTTTGTATTGTCTTGAAAGAGAAGTAATTACTATCTTTAAGATGCCAAAGTGTTTTAATGTTTTCTGGCCTTCAAGATCTGCAAACTTCTGAGAGATGTGTATTTTTCACAGGGAGATGCTAAAATTCTGTTAGTCTCTGACAAAGGGAGTTTAGCTTGGGAACTGAAAGTCAGGTGACAAAAAGAGATGTCATCCAAGCTAACCCAGCAGTAATATTGAATATTAATTTAAGAGCTCTGTCAGAGAGATACTGGGCATTTTGTGTTTGGTCTGTGACATAAAAAGAACATGCACTCATATTTCCTGTGATTTGGAACTGTGATGTAACTGATTACTTATTTAGTGTTGTCTTGTTCTTTCATTATTTATTATTAAATATATTTAAATCTTTTAATTGTGGCTGGTCTGTTTACAGATATTTAAGCTCTGAGAGTACTTGCATATGTATTTGGTGACACTGTACACGCCACTCTAAGTAGCCTTGCTCTTGGTCAGACTACCATTTGGATTAATAGTAACATTACACAGTAGGATTGGACACCCTTTGGTAATTTTATAGGGAAACAACTGCAATTTTATAGGTTCATACTAAGCTAACTGCCCTTGTAAGCCATTTTTTAAGCTTAGCCAGTTATCCCTTGTGAGACTCAAACCCTGCACCTTGTGTTTGTAAGGCAAATACCTTAACCATTAGGCCACCCTCCCAACTCTCGTTAAAGTGGCTGATAGGGGATTCTGGTGGTAGTGATAACTACCTTATAGTCTGGGCAGAAGGGTCCATAACTAATAAACCTGTACCAAACTTTCCCAGGTATATGTTTGTGAATAAATCAAGTGTGTGTGTGTGTGTGTGTGTGTCAGCTACTTGGGCAGGGACACGAAGTACTGGTTGGACAGAGAGAGTGTTGGGAGGACTTGGCTTAGAACCCTAGCTAAGGACTCAGTTCTGTAGCTGTGCCAGTGGGGAGTCTTATTGGGGATCTGGAGAGAGAGGGAGAAAACCAGCCCAAGTCTGACTGTGATCTCTGTGTGCTCTTAAGAGAAATTGCACTTTACTGTATGTGTACTTGTCATCCTCCCATTGTGTACATCCCTCACTGTTGCCAGTGGTGAGGACTGAGGCTCCTTGATTACTAGGCCAGTGCTGGGGTGTCACAACATGCATCAAGCCTTCTATACTTTAGCTGTTGTGTACCCCTTTCTGATGTTTGCAGCAGTTCTTTTGAACACCATTTGACAATCTTGGCCTTCTGTCATTCTACATAAACACATATTTGTGATGGCTGTGTTTTAGCACAAGTTGGGCACACATTCAGCATGAGCTTGTACCTATATTAAAGGAGTAGATGGGCAAAAATGCTTTAATGGGTGCACTTCTGCTGTATAAACATAGAATTATGTCTGAAATCCTGAAAACTAGTAGGATGTCTGGGATGTATACAGTAAAATCATGATGGATTTTTGCAGTAGGATGTGTGTGGTAATAGTACAAATGCCCTATATTTATAACTTCATACATGAAGTTGCTAGGTTGTATGTCGCTTGAGAGATTAGATGCTTCAAAATGACTGCGTGTGTAGGTTGTTACATTCATTCTGTTCATTCATTTGTACTTCTTACAGATGTAGTTTAAAAAAAAAATCTACATTTTTGCATGGGTATAAGCCCCCCCCCCCCCAAAAAAAAAAAACTCCACCCCCTGCCCTCCTGCAGAAATGCAGATTTTTTTTTTGTATTTACAGGTCTTGGTATATTTGAAAATGTTTTTCAACTACAGTGGCTAAACTCCAGATTATTCAAGGCTTTACTAGATGCCTGTCTGATATTTTTAACATGTTGTGGGCTTCACACAACTCATTTTTATAGAACCACTTCAGTTTCATCCCTTATCCACTCAACCTTAGTAATGTGTGCTAACCTTAGCCCTACCTGTCCTTCTAACCGTATATACTTAAAAAAAAAATTGATATAATATTGCCACTACAAAAATCAGCTTAGACTCTCATCACACACACACACACACACACACGGCACAAACACCTAGACCTACCAAAAAGCTATTTACCTTTGTCAACAAAACTGACAGTCTCTCAATCAGCTGTTCATACAAAAGGCACATTGCTTTACTTTGTCGATCAGTAAACATTTGACCAAGTGAAATGTAACCATATGTAGTCATATACACATATGTATGATACACGTATATGTCCTTTCATTGACTTGACACTGAAAAAAAACATGATAGAGCCACCATCAGCTGCATCTCCATGATGGGCTTTACAACTGGTCCCACAGGGGAACAAGTCTTAACACTCTCCATGTGATCATCTCTCTCTTGGGCGGGGTAGCAAGTTCTGATACCCTCCATTAGGTCATTCAGTCAGGTTTCAGTGAACTGAAGGAAATCTACCCCATCACACACATACACACATACACACACACACACACACACACACACACACACACACACACACACACACACACACACTTGTAAACACACATATGTGTTTTATTCAGCCTTTCAAACTATTATTTGTTTGAGTGTTGAAATGACTAGCAAAGTAACAAGGGGTGTAGGGGGTGCAGGGAAGTGAGACTTGCCCTGCAAAAGAAAAGTTGTACGTTTTTGTTTGATTACTTGTTTGATGATTTTGTACTACCTGTTTTTTTTTTTTTTCTTTCGAGGATGTGTAGAAAATTTCTATGTATAATATGGAATCATTGGATATCCTTCTATTCGCATGTTGCAGTATTCATAACATGAGGATCCCCTGCCTAGGCGACCCGAACATTCAGCCAGTATACCAAAGTCTTTTAGCTACTGTTAGGAATGTACAACGTTGCCCATAGAAGAGGTCAACATAGGCCATAAGAGTGACATCTGCATGCACTATTCCTTAGAAATTCTCTGCAGACAGTCGGAACATCAGCTTCTGCCATTTCTCTGATCGCTGAGACTTCACTTCTTTCAGATAAGTGCCCCATTGGGGAAATTGTTTTTTGGCTACTGCATGCTTGCTAGAGGTTAATGTCATCCAAGAAAGGCAAGTGCCACTGTAAATGACAGATTCCACACAAAGACAATCACAACCAGTGCTGTTTTGCTTTGGGTCAGCCTGCTATTATAAATCCTGCGCTATTTGTTAGTCGTTCATTCCCAAGACACTTCACAGTTGTCTGTCCACCCTTAACATTTACTTAAAGAACCAAAGGCTTAAGTGACTAGCGCTAGCTATGGAAGGTGCAGCAGGTCTGTCGGGTGAGCCTTCGAAGAAAAAGACAAAGAAAGTAAGGCCTGAATCTTCAGCTGTGCCTCTGGTCCTGGACACCCCTCTTGAGGATAGTGAAGTCCCAGAGGTCTTTTCGGTGTCTACTACTCTTTTTTTGGTGAGAGCTGACTCAGAAGCCATTAAGGAGGGTTTTTTATGCATGTCCGTAGAGGCAACACAGGTGTCCATTTTGGATGACGGGGGAACTGTGACTCACTCAATTGGACGTACCTCGTAGTGTCTACTCTAGTTTCCTTTTGTATGCCTTGCCATCGTCTGCTCCAGAGCTTAGGCATGCGTCAACTCGGCCTTCTTCTCTTAGGACTGACCCTTCTTTAAAAAAGAGACAAAAGCAATAGCATGTCTCCCCATCTCAAGGCCCTTCGCCAGACTGGCAGACCTTTTCTCCAAGTGTCTTGAATGCCTTCTTGGCTCTTAGGTCTTCATCTCCTACTCCTCCTTTACTTAGGTGTACACCTCTGGAACAAGAGGCATCTGAGGAAGAGGTTTCATCTTCAAATGAATCTCTGGCTTACTCTGGCCAGATTGAATCACCCTTAAGTTATGCTTCAACTGAAGTGGACTCCAGTGATGGGGATTCTACAGAGGAGGACATTACCTGTGGAGAAATTATCACTAGGATGAGGGTCTTCAAGTTGGAGAGCTCTCAAGTCTCAGAGGTACAAAAAATATATTATGATCTCTTACAAACTGACTCTCCTTCGTCTTCCCCCTCCGGTTCTTTCAGCTTTTTAGGATGCCTTCCTTTCAGCTTCCAAAAATCCTGATTCTCAATCACCTGCTCTTAAAAGGCTTGACAGGTTTTATAAGGCCCCTGAGGACAGTACACACTTGTATAAATGTCCTCCTCCAGACCCTTCTGTGATTTAGTTCTCTGCATGTAAGCCCTCAAGACTTTTGCTTTCTACCTTCCTTTTGTACTGTGATAAGAACAGCAAAATGATGAAGTTGGGAAAGAAGGTATACACCTCATGTACTCTGGCTTTTTGGGCTATCTACTACCAGACTCGTATGTCTAGGTATGTTCTAGCCCTGCTTTCACAAGCTTCTCAATTGCTGGCTGATCTCCCAGGTTCTGCAGCCAAATCTCAACTTTCATCCCTTCTTTCTACTTCTGCACAAGTCACCAGACACTCCATTAAGTGCAGCTGTGATGCTGTGGAGGTTTCTGCTAGGTCAGCAGCATCTGGATCTGTAATCAGGAGGTATTCATGGCTGAGACTGCAGCCTCTGCCTGAAGATTTCAAAGGAAATATTATAGATGCACCTTTGGATAATTCTGCTCTTTTTTGATTCACTGCTGCTGCCCTCTTCAAATCCCTCCAAGAAAAGTGGAAGGAACTACAAGAATTGAAACACATCTGTGTTTCACCAGTCCCAAAATTTCATAGAACTACCCATCAAAGCCACATTTTGTCAGGAAGAGGACTGGTACTCCTCCTCAGACTCAGAAGAAGGGTTCACAGAATCAGGCTTCATTTAAGTCTCAACCAGCTTCTGCCCGAAAGGCCCGCTTTCGAGACAAGCCAGGTAGTTTGTGACTGCTGGTCCACAAACACAGAAATTCCCCTTTCCCAGTGCCTTTCCCATTCTCTTCCAACTTGGGTAAGCATTACCACAGACAAATGGGTTCTTTTCATTGTCCAGAAATAGTTATTGCATGGTTTGGAAGACCACTCCTCCTTTCTTGGGCATCCCCCAAATTCCAGGAGACCAAGTCAGCCTCTTCCCTTAGGTGATTCAAGATCTCATTTCTCAAGGAACTATTCAAGTAGTTCCCCCTTTAGAAAGAGGAAAATGGTTCTATTCCAGGATGTTTACATTTCCCAGAAAAGATGGACCATGGTGACCAGTTTTGGACCTGTCCCATCTCAGCTTTTTCTTCAGCTCCCTACCTTCAGGATGCTCACCCATCAAACTCTTTTTCTTCTGTTGCTTCCTTGGGCTTTTCTAGTTTCCCTAGACATCAAGGATGCTTGCCTACATATCCCCATCCATCCTATTTTCAGAAAATTCTTACACTTTTCTGTTGCTTCCTCTCATTTTCAGTTTTGTGCTTTACCCTTTGGAGTCTCTACAACTCCAAAGGTATTTACAAAATGTTTGGCCCCTGTCATCACCTTTTGCAGGCTCCAAGGAATTCTGATCTACCCTTATCTGGACAACCTGCTGATTCAGGCAAACATCCAGATACTCTGCTACAGAACCTTCAAGCCACCATTTCCTTGCTCCACAGCCTAAAATTTACTGTTAATACAGCAAGTCCTCCCTAAGTCCATCTCAGGATCAGGTGTTCCTGGGATGCAGAATATGGACATACCTTATGATGGCTTTTATCCCCTTAGCAGAAAAGCAGTCCCTTCTGACATACTTTCAGGAATTGCTTCCTCTGTCTTCCCTACCTTCCAGAGAGTACCTCAGAATGCTAGGATTCATGGCTTCTGTTATCCTCTTGTTGCCTTTAGCCAAACTTCATATGAGGAAGGTTCAGTGGTGCCTAAAAAAAACTCTGGTGTCAGCATGCACACCTACTGGAGTATGTCTTTCCTCTTCTGCCCTGTATGAGAAAAGAGCTGCTCTGGTGGATTCAATAGATCTCTCAGAAACCAGGACTACCTCTCTAGCCTCTTCAACCAATTCAGGAGCTGTTTACAGATGCATCAGGCATGGGGTAGGGAGCCACTCTGGGAAACCTAAATGTACAATGTTTTTGGTCCCCTTCTTTAAGGAAACAGCCCATCAACATCACGGAAATGAGGACTCTGATCCTGACCTTTCAAGCTTTAAGGACATCTCTTCAACCTGATCCCTTGAAACTGTTCACAGACAACACCACTGTCCTTTGTTATGTGAACAAACAGGGAGGGATGAGGTCACACCTACTTTGCAGGTTAGCTCTCCAGGCTTGGGAGATTACCCTTCAAGTAATTGTTACATTAACAGCTGTTTACATTCCCTCAGCTCAAAATGTTATGGCAGATGCTCTAAGCAGGTCCATGACAAAAGCCTATGAATGGATGATCCACAGGGATGTGGTTCTGGACATTCTCTACTGGTGGGGTACACCTCAAGTAGTACTTTTTGCTTCCCGTCTGAACAGCTAGCTTCCAAAGTTTTGTGCCAGAGTCCCTCATCCTCTGATATGGAAAGTGGATGCCCCATCATTCTCATGGAAGGGGATGTTTCTTTATGCATCCCCACCCTTCCCATTGATTTAGAAAGTCCTGCTGAAGATTCAGCAAGACAACATGAAAACGTTGTTGGTGACCCCCTTTTGGGTAAAACACCATTGGTTCCCTCTTCTTCTGTAGTTAGACAAGGGCAGTCATCACAAGTTACCTTACAGGGTGTATCTTGTCACACAAGACAAGAGATCTCTTATACACCCACATTTGACAACACTGAACTTGACTCTATGGGATAAGCTTCTGATCCCTTTTAGACACCTTTTATATGAAGACGTATTTCTAGTCCTGCGGGAGGCCAGGAAACCCAATACAAGGATATCCTGTGTATCAGAATGGAAGAGGTTCTCCATGTGGTGCCTTAAGAAGAGACTAGATCAATTTTTAGTGGACATTCCCATAGTTCTGTCTTATTTCTGTCAGTTGCTCAAGGTTAGATTGCCGTATTATTCTGTTAAAGTCCACTTATCAGGCATTTCTGAATGTCTGCCTCTATCTCCTCCTCTAGTTTCCAGACTGGAAGTTAAGCTTTTCTTAAAAGGTGTCTTACACATCAGATCTCCCAGGAAATCTGCTCCTCCTCCTCCTCCCTGGGATTTGAACTTTATTTTGGAAAAACTTACTCGGGCACCTTTTGAACCTGCTGTCTCAACTTCCTTGAAATTTTGCCCATGGAAAACTATTTTACTTGTAGCCATCACTTCTGCTAGAAGGGTGTCTGAGCTTCAATCTTTAATGGCTTCACAACCCTTTTTAATTTTTCACAAGGATAGGATCTCTCTTCTTACCATCCTTTTTTAATGCCCAAATTGGTTAATGACCTATCCCGTAACCAGTCTATCCCAACTTCTCCTCAACACTCTAGTGAAAGGGTGCTCCATACCTTGGATGTACATAGCACAGATTTTACTTGGATAAAACCAAGCCAATTAGAAAGTCTGAACAATTGTTTTATTTTCACCCCAGAGCACCAGGAAAACCTGTCTCAAAGCAAACCATTTCTGTGTGAATTTCTAGGGCCATTTCTTTTTGCTGTATTTTTCATGGGAAAACTCTCTTTCTCTGTTAGAGATCACTCCACCAGGAGTGTGGTTTCTTCTAGCGCCTTCTTCAACGGTTTTGACACTGCCTCTATCTTAGAAGCAGCTACTTGGTTCTCTGTCCATACCTTCAATAAAAACAGTACAAGTTGGATACTGTCTCCAGATCCAGAGCAGGATTTACTACAACAATTCTGCATGGTTTTATGGAGAATTCCTGCGCTCCAACCTCCCTCTCCCACCAAAGAGCTTTGGTATTCTCCCTTATGTTATGAATACTGCAACATGAGGAATAAAAGGGCATAGAATAGTTGTGTAAAGTCTTAAAATAACCGTCGATGTCCTTCTCTTCCATGTTGCAGTATTCTATCCCTCCCTCTGACTGGAGCATTCAGTTCTGAGGAATGGTGCCTGCAGACTTCACTTTTATGGCCTACATTGGCATCTTCTGTGTGTAGCATCGCACGTACCTAGTAGTAGCTAAAAGACTTTGGTATATTGACCAGACATTTGGGACACCTAGGTGGGGAATCACTCATGTTATGAATACTGCAACATGGAAGAGAAGGACATCTATGCTTATGGTAAGATTTCACACAACTATTCTTTTCTTCATTATGTTTCACGTCTGCTGTACACTCTTGCATGCTTAATTCTTGGGTATTTCTTGCTAAGGTATTTTCAGTAAGGTGGAATGTTTTATATGCTGCTGATGATAGTAGATCTGATGTTGTCAGTCTTCACCCAGTCCTTGATAGTGGGTTCGGTTCCGAACTTCAGCATTGAGATGGCCATTTACTTCAGCTCGTGCTCTCCAAACTCTTGAGCCAGTCTGTACCCATAATGCTCCTCCCAGAAATTACTTCAGATGTCATCTGCTGCTTCGCAGACCAGACACATTCATTCATTCTCTCGAGCCTTGCTTTAGTTTTTTTGTATTTTCTTATTCTTGCACTTCCTTTTCCATAATTTTCCCTTTATAACTCTCTATAATTCTTTGCACTTCTACCCGCTTCTCCCATTCTTATGGTAGCTAATTTTCTATATCTCCTTCTTCTGCCATTGGTAGACTGTACATTACCATTGTTGGTACTCCCTTTACCTTTAAAGCTGTTCTTTCTTACCATTGCTGGTATTTTTCTCTCTATTTGCAAAAAAAAAAAAAAAAGGCATACATCTTTCATCTGTATCCCTTTCACCCTGTTCCATAGTGTGACGGCCATACAGTGATTATGGCAGAACAACAGGAAAACTTTCTCTTTCTAGACCCTCTAAGGGCACCTCTGGGTTTAAGAGGTGTAAAAAATGTGAGGGCTAAATGCCCAGCTCAGACGGGCTTACCCTGTGTGTGTACTGCCATGGAAAAGTACATGTACAGGAAAACTGTGCGAGTTTTCAACCCGTACTTTAAAAGAAAAAACAAGATCCTTTTGAAAGGGCTACTTAAGACTGGATTTGACGAGGCCATTTCTGAGTCCAGAAGCCAAGCTAGTACTTTATCATCATCATCATGTTCACATGCTTCGAAGAAAAGGCCTTCCTCTGTTCCAAAGTCCTCTGAACCGTCATGGAAAATAGCTAAACCCTCCTTGGTACCAAAGTGTTCAGCAGCACCAGAGAATTTGACTGCATCGACTCCTACTAAATTGGCTTCGGAGCCGAAAGCTTCTTCTTCGGTTCCTACTGATGCATCAGTACTGAAGCAATTAGGGCTACCTCTGCTCCCAAGAACGCTCTATTCTCCCATCTGTGGACCCATTTAAAGCCACTCCTTTTGTGGAAGTGATACCCCCTAAATCTCCTTCCACTGCATCTGTTCGATCTACTAAGAGTCTCTCAGAGACAGATATCATGAGACTGGTGGATCAGCTACTGGTGGCAAGGGGATTTTCCTTGGTTCCAAGCCACACCAGCGTCGGAACCATTTATCCTATGACACCCCCTTAACCTCCTCCTCCAACTCTTGCTGAGCCTTTGGAACCCTCGGTCCAGACTCCCCTGGATCTGACTGTCTCTGTTCTGGTAGGATCTTCGTCTCCGTTTCCGAGAACCACCTTGAGTAACTCTGAGCTTTTGGCACTGGAGACCTGTCAGGGTTGATACTCTCTGGTCTGGATCGAGATGCACGGTACCTTTTCGGTTCCTTTGGAACCGTCTGCGTCTTTCAGTGCCTCTGCCTTTGCAGCATTGACCTTTTCAGCATTGACCCAGGCTTCTGTTCTGAAGGTGGTCTCCTCTGTGCAGAGTGTGACCCTGGTTCTGAAGGAGTCTATTTTGGTTCTGGGCTTCCCCTTCTCTACTGGGGATCCAGCCTTCTGAATTATGGAGAAGGCGTTGTCTTTTGGATACTCACAGTTCTTGCCATCCCTGTTGGGACAGATTTCGGTATCCCCTCGCCTGAGCTACCATCAGTCTCATCCCCAGGACAGAGGGCACAAAAGTCTCAGGTAGCACCTACCTTGGTAGTTTCGTCTGTGGATACTTCCCCGGGCATCCCCCCGTAGAAGTCCCTGTGAAAAGAAAGTGCAAGAGGAAGAACTTAGACTCCCCAGAAGAGTCTTTCACTGAAGATACTGATTTTGATGAGGGGGAAGGTTCCCCTAAGTCACCCCCTGATGATGTTTCCTTCGCGGACATCCCAGAAATGCTGAAACAGACGGGTGGCTGGTCCTCCTCCCAAACTTCCTCAAAGGAATCAGTATACCTGGAGGCTTTTCATGCTCAACTCTCTACTTCTTGGATCTCTTCATCCACTGATCATCTCATTAAATTCAGTGTGCATGGAAGATGCCCAATATCATAGAGCCAATCCCTAAGATACCTGATTGAGTATTATCAGCCCCTAAGGAGGAACCACATTGGGCCAAATGTACTCACATTGATGCCATGGTGGTAGTGGCAGCCACCATGAAGAAACTTGCTGACGAAAGCTGAAGGGGTACGAGATAAAGTTACTTCTCAGCTTGCAACACTAGAAGCAATTTCTAACTTGTCCATGAGGCTCATCACCCATGCAGCTGAAGAGATGACTAGGGCAGTGGATTCAGGCATAGCCATAAGAAGGCATTCCTGGATGCGCTTGTGTGACTTTGCCATTTAAAGCATCATTCGTCAGTGCACCATTTGACTGATCGTCCCTTTTTGGTCCCAAGGTAAAGGATACCCTAGTCAGATGTGAAAAGGATGGCAAGACCCTTTCTGCAGTTGGCACACATTTCTCAACTCCTCAGAGACTGTACTCCAGGAACCAGTGGAGTGGGAGACTATGGTTTAAAAAATCCAAAGGGCATTTCCAGCATTCATGAGGCAAGGACTTCTCCCGGGGCGGAGGGGAAAGCAATGGAAGACGCCGGCCTAGAGGCAGAAATGGACCACAAAATCAGGGGATCCAGAGAGACTTTCTCTGGAGCTTCCTACCAGCACCCCTGAATGGGTGCCTGATTGCCCACCTCTGGAGGCAGTCGGGACGACTTTCTCTGTACCAATCTGTCTGGCAAATGTTAACAGACAAATGGGTGTAGGGAATCATATTCAGAGGTTATGAAATTCCTCTATCACAACTTCCCAAACCCCAGAAAAAAATTCCCAGACGTGCCACCCAGTCTCAGGGAGGCAGCAGTTCTAGAAATTCAAAGACTGCTAAACAAAAGAATCATCCAAAAAGTCCCACCAGACCAGAAAGGATCCAGATTTTACTCCAGATTCTTTTTAGTGCCCAAAAAAACAGGAGACTGGAGACCCATCTTGGATCTCAGCCAATTCAACAAGGCAGTTCAACAAACCAAGTTCCAGATGGTCACAGTCCAGTCAATACTTCCATTTTTTTGGAAAAAGACAAGTGGATGTGCTCTATAGACCTCCAAGATGCTTATTACCACATAAAAATGGCAAAGAGCTCCAGGAGGTTTTTGTGCTTCTAGCTGGGAGCCAGTCTTTTCCAATTCAGAGCACTGCCCTTTGGGCTCATCACAGCCCCCAGGGTGTTTACCAAATGCATGGCAGTGATAGCAGCTCATCTAAGACTGCAAGGGTTTCGAATATTTCCATATCTTGGCTTATTCAGCTCAAATTTCTTCCCCTTTAGGTTATGCCTCCCCAGAAGAGGCGTCTAATGTCACTGATTCCCCGGGGGAGGATATCTCATTTAGGGAAACAATTTTTAAGATGAGGGCATTCTTCAAGTGGGATTGTTGTCAGGTATCGGACATCCAATAAAGGTACTATGACCTGCTACAAATCGACTCCCTTTCTCCATCTGCCATTCCTCCTATTCAGCCAGCCTTCCTAGATACCCTTGCTGCTGCTTCAATATGCCCAGATTCTGAACCTCCAGCCCCCAGAAGGACAGATGGATTTTATAAAGTGCCGGAGGACTCCAAATTCCTATTCAAATGTCCCTCTGCAGACCCAGCTACTATCTCAGTATTTGCAGACAAGGCATCCAAAATACTACCTTCCACTCCTCTGCTCCCCACAGATAAGGAGAGCAAGGTCATGGAGAGAATAGGAAAAAAAAGTTCTACACTTCAGCTACTCTGGCTTTCAGGGCCATTAACTTTCAGACCCGTATGGCCACATATTCTTTCGCCCTTCTTTCTGATGCTGGCAAATTACCCTCTGAACTTCCGGACTCATCCACTAAGGCTAAGCTTACCTGCATCCTTAACTCCTTGGCACAAGTTACACTGCATTCCATAAAGTGTAGCTATGATGCTGTGGAGGCATCAGCTAGAGCGGCTGCTTCTGGGTCAGTCCAGAGAAGGTATTCTTGGCTCATGCTCCAAACTTTGCCTGATGACATTAAGGCATAAATGGATGCCCCCCTGGACAACAAGCCATAGTTTGGTACCTCTGCTACAGATCTCTTCAAGTCTCTTCAGGAGAAGAGTAAGGAGCTGCAAGACATGAAACCTATTTTTGTTTTCCCGGTGGCCAGGTTTCAGAGGAACTACCGTACCAAGACCACCCTTGTTAGAAAGTCTGGCAGGCCCCAATTTTCCACAGGTAAGAGAGATTCTAGAGATTCTAGGAAACAATTTTCCTCAAAATCTACTACTTCTACTCCCGCACAGAAACGGTCCTTTCAGGCCAAGACAGGTAGTTTGTGACTACCCGCCTCCCAAACCTTTAACACCTCTGTCCCTTTTCCTATTTCTCTTCCTTCTTGGAAACCAATAACTCAGGACTCTTGGGTCCTATCCATCATCCTGCAAGGATACCTTATGGTGTGGAAGACTCCTCCCCCCTTAAGGGGTATTCCACAACCTCCAAAAGAACAACTGGAACTCTTTCCCCAAGTCATTACCAACTTCCTTACACAGGGCACTCTTCAGGTAATGCCGCCCTTCCAAGTAGTAAAAAGGTTCTACCCCAAGATGTTCCTGGTACCCAGGAAGGATGGATGGTCTTTGGAGACCCATTCTAGACCTTTTCCATCTAAATACCTTTCTGAAGGTTCCTACCTTTTGTATGTTAGCCTTACCCCACCCTTCTTCCTCTCATCCTTCCTTAGACTTTAATGGTGTCATTGGACATCAAGGATGCCTAGCTTCATATTCCCATTCATCTTCAGTTCAGGAAGTTTATTCGCTTTGCTGTTGCTTCCTCACATTTTCAGTTCCATGCCTTGCCCTTTGGATTGTCTACGGCCTCAAGGATCTTCACAAAATGCTTAGTTCGTATCATAACCTTCTGCAGGCTACAGGGCATACAGTTCTTCCCTTACCTAGATGACCTTCTTCTCCAGGCTGGGACTGCAGAGACCCTTCAGGAGAACCTCACCTTCATGGTATCACTGTTGCAACATATAGGGTTCATGATCAATTACCAGAAATCTTTCCTGTTCCCTTCCCAGGAACACATTTTTCTTGGCTGCATGATCCAAACAGACAGGATGTTGGCATCCTTACCTCCAGAAAAGGTCCTGTCCCACACCTTCTACTTGCAGGACCTCTTGCTTTCCCAGTCACTGACTGCCAGGGAGTTTCTTCACCTCCTGGGGTTCATGGCTTCCACTATTCCTGTGCTCCCTCTAGCCAAGTTGCACATGTGGAAATTCCAGTGTTTTTTGAGAACAGTATGGGTGCAACACTCCCACCCTCTGGAGTTTATCCAACTCCTGCCTTGCCTGAAAAGGGAATTACACTTGTGGATCCAACAGATGGCAAAGAACATAGGCTAACCCTTACAACCACCTCCTCCCACTCAGAAGCTGTACACGGATGCCTAAAACATGGGATGGGGAGCAACTCTGGACTCATGGAGGGTCAGAGATGTCTGGTCTCCAGCTTAGAAAAGGGAGCACATCGGTATAAAGGAGACGAGGGTCCTGATCTTTACTCTACAAATCTTCAGATCTCTTCTTTCCCCCAGGGTATTAAGATGGTTTACAGACAATACCACGGTCCTCTGGTATGTCCGAAAACAAGGACAGGGAAAAGTCCTACCTCTTGTGCAGACTGGCCTTGCAGGCCTGGGAAATAGCAGTCCAGAGCAACTTTCCCTCCAGGCAGTTTACATTCCCTCGACTCAAAATGTGGTGGCAGACACACACAGCAGATCCATGACTCAATCCCACTAATGGATGTTACACAGGGATATGTTTCTGGACATAGTCCATCAATGGGGTATACCTCAGGTATATCTCTTTGCCTCCCCATTGAACAGACAACTTCACAAGTTTTGTGCTAGGGTTCTAGATCCCTTGGCATTAAAGGTGGATGACTTATCTTTCTCTTCGAAGGGAATATTTCTTTATGCATTCTCCCCTTACCACTTCTTGAAAAGGTCCCGTTGAAAATCCAACAGGAGCAACCAAAAATCTTTCTGGTGATTTCCTTTTGGCCAAGACAGCATTGGTTCCCCTCTTCATCTGCATTTAGCCAAGGGCAATCTCCACAGGTTGCCCCAAAGAATGGACCTACTCAAACAGGACAAGGGAACTTTTAATACATCAACAGATGTCAACTCTACAGCTGATGCTGTGGGTGTAGGGTTTTGATTCTCTTCAGACATATTTTTTTCTGAGGACGTGCTACAAGTTCTGCAGGAGGCCAGAAAAACCACAACTAGGAAATCTTGTGTTTACAAATGTAAAATGTTTTCCATCTGGTGTCTTAAAAAAGGATTTACAACCACTGCTAGTGGATGTCCCAGTGGTCCTGTCCTACCTGTGTGAATTGCTGAAGAGTGGACTGTCGTACTCCTCAGTAAAAGCTCATCTTTCTGCTATCTTTACATGTTTGCATATGCCTCCCCCTTTAGCTTACAAGCTGGAATTTAAACTCTTCTTAAAAGGCATCCTAAATAATAGACCACCAAGAAAACCAGTCCTTTCTCCTTGGGATCTCAACTTTGTCTTAGAAAAACTTACACTGGCACCTTTTGAGCCAGCAAGTTCTGCTTCTCTGCAACATTGCATCTGGAAAACAGTCCTTCTTGTGGCCGTTACTTCTGCCAGAAGGCTGTCTGAGTTACAGACTCTCTTGGCTTCTTCCCCCTTTATGGTTTTTCACAGGGATAGGGTTTCCCTACAAACTAACCCCTCCTTTATGCCCAAGGTGGTTAATGAGTTGTCTCTCAATCAGTCCATCAATCTTCCAACTTTCTTCCCTTCTCCTTAATCCTCTAGCGAGAGGATCCTACACAGTTTAGATGTGCACAGGCATCTCCGATATTACTTGGATAAAACCAACCAATTTGAAAATCTGGCCACCTGTTTGTTTCCTATCACTTAAGGACCCTGGGCCAGCCTGTTTCCAAGGAGACTGTTTCCAGTTGGAGTTCCAAAACTATTCAATTCTGCTGTGTGGCTCATGGAAAGAATCTACCCTTACCTATTAGGGCACATTCTGTTACTGCATTTTGCTGACATGATTATGATTACACACTATTGAGTAAGAGAGGTCAGTCTGAAAGCAATGCGTATGCTTCTTAAGGATCACATTCACTGTAGAGAGGCAAGCCTGTCTCTAAAAATGAACACACAGAGCCCCAAACTAATGGGGTGCACAAGATCCTCACAATAACCTGAATACATAAAAGCTTTCCCAACAGCTTGAAAGCGCAGAAGATGAGTCAAATGATTTACAATTAATCAGTAAGCATAGAACATTAAGACATCATTTTAATGTGACAAAGCAGCATCACAGGATTTATGTGAAGGATTCAAAACTCTCCCTATACCTGTTTGGCACCTTTCTCCCTCTGCCTACCTTCCTACAGCCCATTATCAGATCCCTATGTCTCCCATGTCACTACAGACTCTCTGCCCTGTAGTCTTACCTGCTACTGTTTGTCCATTGCAAAAAGAGGTGCAGATACTCACCTGTACAGCAAGCTCCTCTATCTCAGCTAAGACTCCTGAGTGAACTTCACTACAAAAAAGAGCTGTCACTATAGACTCTTTGCCCTGTAGACTTACCTGCTATTATCCGTCTGTTGCAAACTGAGGAGCAGATACTCACCTGTACATTAAGCCCCTCCATCCTAGCCAAGACTTGCGGGTGAACTTCACTTCAAAAAAGAGTTGTCACTGCAGACTCTCTGCTCTGTAGTCTTACCTATTGTCTGTCCATTGCAAACAGCAGCACAGATACTCACCTGTAAAGCAAGCTCCTCTATCTTAGCGAAGATTCTTAGGTGAACATCACTTAAAAAAAAAAAGCTGTACATGTCCTTTAAAAAAACACATTAAATGCGAATGTGCCTAACTGCTAATAGAATTATCGCATTACACCACTGAGTAAAATAATTTAGTAGCAGAGATAACTTTCTTGTGGCTGCTAAGGACAGCATAGCGGATGTAATCCTAAGACATGTCTTTTCCCCAATTCATTCCTTTACCCATATAACCTTATGTCTACAACCTCCAACACTAACATTAGCTTAACCTTACATGTATGCTAGTTTCTAGTTACTCCTATCTATTTTCCTATTAACCTGTCTTTGTAACTTAAGTTGTTAATACTTTCATTACTTTTGCTGTATTATTCTACATAATGTAGCTCCCTTATTGCCACTTTATATCTGACTCATTTCAGTTATTTAGCCTTTTGTAGTTTACCTTACCACCTTTGTCAGCTATCACCACACACATTTACCAAGCCCAGTACCTCACAGATAGGTTTTCTTCCCCACTCGCACCATCTTCAGGCCTGGTTTCAGCCTGCTTAATTTGCCCTCGATACACATAGGCTCACTCTGCTTTTCTACCCTACTCCCAATCCCAACCACCCCACTACTCCTAAACTTATATCTCTCAATTCCACCCACTACTTCAAACACACCAATCACATTTAGGTACACCAACTCCTTGCCCTACCTATCCTGTCCACCCCTACCGTCATACACTTAATTTCCTCCTTCCCTCCCACTACTTTAACTCTCATTGCACTACCCACTTCTATTGCAATATGTATATAGCTCACACCTTTATTAACTATACAGAAGTCTCTCCCTAAAATCAACCATCCTCTTTGTTAATTTCTCCTGTATTTCCTTAATTCAGCACTCCCAGTCATCATCCTCTTGAAGTTTCCCCTCAATATTCATACAGTAGAGTCTCGATTATCCAAACTAATTGGGACCTAGGGTGGTTCGGATAATCAAACATATATATGAACTGGATAAAAAAACTTCTAAAATCTTATTTTTTTCTGCATGCAGGAATACACTTTTCAACCATTCAGTGATTCCAGTGGACAATAAAGAATATTTTTCACACACAAGCTGGCTACAAGCTCAAAAAAACATGCTCAGGTGAGTATGTATAATGTTTACATATTCAGACTTTATGATTTTTTTTTCCCACCTGAAAACTTTGGAAGACTGAGTCTGATAACTTGAGGTTTCTGATAATCGACCCTCTACTGTATATTTCTATCACATTTCACATTCACTTCATTATTTACATTGTATTAGACTTCTTCTGCTATACCTCACCACACCCAATCCTTTACATTCCTAATACTACCAGCCTCATTAATCATTTCTCCATAATGTCTCACAAGAATATACATTTACTCTTTCTTTCTCTTGTTATCCTGTTCTTTATATCACTGTTAATGCTCACAGCAATCAACGCTATCTTTATTCCCCTTAAACCAACATCTTATCCCTCTTCCCTTTCGTACCACCTAAAGAGCTACTTAGATATATCCTCTAGCCTCTTTCAAATAAACCCACAGCTCTTCCCAAAATTAAAATGTTATCACTAAAACACAACCATCAGATTCACCTCAATAGAATAAAGAGATACCAACTAACAACCACTTACATTCCAAAATTTTCAACCATATCCCTTTGCAGAGGCATCCACCCTAATCAAAGACCTTTTTCGACTAACTCATCCGCCCTATCAAACACCTACAAAGCCTTAAACATAGTCACTCTAAACTTCCAAAGTATTTATAATAAAATTACTGACTTCCATGACTGGATAGCCCTAAATCAACCTGACATTACTGCCGCTACTGAGATCTGGCTTAAACCTAATGTAAAAGACTCTGAATTTCTCCCTCCAGGCTTCAGTATCATAAGGTCCGATGGACTGCACAAAAACAGAGGTGGCATTGCACTCCTTTTCCCAATACCTACAACATACAGCCATACTCAAATTCTCATCGCCTTCATAAAAATAAATCAAAAAGCTTATGCATCATTGTTCTATACATACCCCCTGGCGACAAAATGCCTATTCTCAAAGAAACCTTTGCCTGGATCACTACTAAAATACTAGTAAAGAAATTAGCATTCTGGGAGATGTTAATATCAATTGGTTACATTTCTGCTCTAAATGTCCATCCTCAGACATTAACCTGTATAAACACCAAAGTAAAATATTTGTCTGCCGGCCGGACAGATAAATGCTCCGTCGCTAAAATTATTTGTTAAATAGTTAGATAGAATGTAATAAGTAACGGAGCAAGCAGGTAGTCGCTTCTTTTGTAAAACAAATAAAAAACTTTTATTGCAACTTGATAAGCGCTTTCGCTAAATCAGCTTCTTCAGATCAACATAAGTTACACTCATGCAATATTCAATTTATATAAAACATTCAAACTTTTCAAAGCCCAATCAGGACTCTCTTTCAATCAACAGGCTTAAACACTTTTAAAGACATCTCACTACATGTATCCTTATGAAAATATTATACAAGGAATCCATTAATTCAGCTAATCAATAATACTTAATAATATTCTACTAAAATAATGTACATTATTTATCCATATAAAAAACAAGTATATAGTTGTATGTATCTATAAAAATTATATACAGAAGTGTATATATATGTACACATATATTAATAAAAATACATAATGCCCTAGAACATCCTAAATTATGTTATAAAACACCTCTATTGCTTAATGAAAAGTTATATATAATATAATATGTGTAAGAAATATGGGAATTAATATCAGTATTCTTATTGATCACAATCTAACTAAATACCAAATTCTTATCTCAAGTATGAATGTATACTGAATGAAAACACATTATAGCTACATATATGTACTTCAAATTCTGATATTCATTTCATCTTCCTGCGCTTCCTTAATAATGGTTTAATAGATGCTCTTTCCTTAATAATGGTTTAATAGATGCTCTTTCATTTAGGCCCATTCCCGTCTGCTCTAAGTATGATTATCCAATTATTCTCCCTGTATTCAGTGTGGTAAGAATATTGATATTAATTCCCATATTTCTTACACATATAATATTCTATATAACTTTTCATTAAGCAATAGAGGTGTTTTATAACATAATTTAGGTATTTAGGATGTTCTAGGGCATTATGTGTTTTTATTAATATATGTGTACATATATATATATATATATACACTTCTGTATATAATTTTTATAGATACATACAACTATATACTTGTTTTTTATATGGATAAATAATGTACATTATTATTTTAGTAGAATATTATTAAGTATTATTGATTAGCTGAATTAATGGATTCCTTGTATAATATTTTCATAAGGATACATGTAGTGAGATGTCTTTAAAAGTGTTTAAGCCTGTTGATTGACAGAGAGCCCTGATTGGGCTTTGAAAAGTTTGAATGTTTTATATAAATTGAATATTGCATGAGTGTAACTTATGTTGATCTGAAGAAGCTGATTTAGCGAAAGCGCTTATCAAGTTGCAATAAAAGTTTTTTATTTGTTTTACAAAAGAAGTGACTACCTGCTTGCTCCATTACTTATTACATTCTATCTAACTAATTAACCTGTATAAATTCACTCAACTTATCACCACTCCAATCAGATTCAATCGCAGTAATAATGACTGTTCCATACTAGATTGGATATTGGTCACTCATCCAAATAAAATATCCTCTGCCGGCAGCCTCCCAAATATTGTAAGTGATCATCTCCCTATGTTTTTAGAAGTTCCCCTCCATCCCAAAGTAAAGAATAGTTGTGTAAAATCTTACCATAACCATAGATGTCCTTTTCTTCCGTATGCTGCAGTATTCGTAACATGAGGGAGTCTGCCTCCGGCTGACTCGTATGTCCGGCCAATATACAAAATTCTGTTGCTACTGTGAGGTATGTGCGATGTTGCTCGGTATCAAACGTATGCGAGTCATAAAGTGACGTCTTGTATACAGTGGGCATCAGCACATACCAGACCTCAGAAGTGATTGCCACAAAAAGCACCAGCCTGATCCGAGGAAAAAATGCCACCAGAAGCCAGACAAGCATCAGGGTAAAGGCAGGGGGGAAGTAGTACTGCAGCATATAGAATAGAACATCTATGGTTATGATGCAATTTTACGCAACTATTCTATGCCTTTCTATTCATATGCTGGAATATTCATAACGTGAATGAGAATACCAAAGCTCATATAGAGGAAGAATTGGGCGGGGGAGCAGAGACATTCTCCACAAAATCATGCAGAATAGCCCAGGCAAAACCAGCTCTAGACCTGGAAATGCCATCTAACTAATGTTTTGTGAAGGTATGAACAGAAGACCCAGGTAGCTGCTTACAGGATAGAGCAAGTGTCCAAGCGTTTAAAGAAGGCACCAGAGGAAGACACTGCTGTTTTCACACCGGCTTGTTTGAGAATTGCTGATAAGAATCCTGTTAATTTAACAACACATATGTACACTGTTTTCCCCAGAGTGGAAGATCTAAATCTGATGAAAATATGTTTTTACACACTTTTATCTGCCAGCTTTATTACATACCATAATAGTACACCTATTTGGTGGTATTTTAGATCTGTATACATGTTATCTGTTTGACGAAGCACCCCCCCCCCTTTTTTTTTTTGCCAAACCTCTTGTTTTATACTCAGCTGTTAACTGTCTGAAGTACTAATTCACTGTGTTGCTGTTTGCCACGTAGGTTGCTGTACCACTACATGTTGACACCTAGTCTTAAAATCCACAGCTTGTTAGGTAATTATGTTGGCATAAACTAAGCCATGCACAACATAGCTACATATGATTATAGTGTTCTAGTTAGAAAATGTGTGAATTTAATTAAAAAAATCTCATATCCCAGCTCAGTGTTTTACTTTGTGATAACTGCATAATTTGGCTTATGCTTTTTGAAAATGGTAGTGTCTTGGGTTCTGGTGCAGGGCTTCCTCTAGGTGTAGTACCTAAATGGCATGTACTAGTCCCAGTTTAATAGTGTTGTCTTCTCAATCTCGGAGAGTGTCTTGGAGCTAGTTGTAGGCTCAGCACCCAAATTAAATACATTGGTTAATTTCCGGTTTGAGTGCTATTAACAGGATATGTCAGTCTGTGATGCTGTTTTCTCTTGTGTAAACCCCATTCAAAAAGTTTCTTAGGTGGGTTTTGCATGCTGCAGCACTAAACGTTACTCTTGTACCCCACAACTGTCATACTCTGCTGCTTTGTTCATGTTAAGAATGTTGTTTTAACCCTGTCTTTTAGAGATGGCCAAATAGCTTGTATCTTGTTAAGTGATTATTTGATGGCTGACTTGTTTGCAGGTGGGGGTTTCAAGAATCACTGAAGTATGCTTTATGTAGCTTGCTTACCATTAATAAACGTATTATGTTTTTCTTAAAACATGTTTTAAATACGATCCACATAGTTCCCTGTAGTTAAGTACTAGGTATATAAAAGCTTCCTGGTGCATTGTTTAGTAGTTCAAGCTTGGGTTTTTGGAATGTAAAAGAAAAGTAAGACCAGACTGAAAAGTAAAATGCTAATTCATATTTGAATCTTGTGTTATGTAGCAACATAGCCACCAAAGTGGAGAACCAGAGATGTTCATCGTGTTTCACTGTTGCAGTCATTACACTTGGGTTATCCTGCTGGCAGGCTACCCGCAGTCGGCCTGAATTCCAAAGTCCTGGTCTGGCGTCGGTTGCTGTCGCCTCTTCCCTGACGTCAGTGCGCCAGGGGTATATAAGATGCAGCCGACACCATTTTCTTCCGTCTTTCTTGCCGTGCGGTGTCCGAAGCAGAAGCAGTTCGCAAGTGCCGGTCGGCCGACTCCTGAGATTTTTGAAATTGAATTTCAGATCCGAAAGGATTTTCATTCTTAATGTATTCCTTGCCTAGGCCCTGACCACGGCGTTACTAGTTGTCGGTTTTGTGCTAGATTCAACCAACGCACTATTAAGCGTCAGTTCGATTTTGCTTTACATTACTTTGGCTGAAGGTTTAACTATATAATGCCGTCGGAACAACTGATGACCGGAGTCCATAAAAAGCGCAAGGACAAAGAAAAAGACAGGCATCTGAGGTCCAAAACCGACGACGAAGCCTCTTCTAGGCCAGTCACCGGTTCGCCGGTTTTCAGTGAGGCGCTTTCGCAGCCCCTGACACCCACTACCTCAGAGCCACAGGCCGCCTCCGACTCCCACGTGGAGACAGCTAGGCCTCTGGAAACTCAAGGTATTGGGCCTATGGAAACTATTCCCTCAGATGGGTCTGGAGCCGCTGAGCAGGCATCGGTTTCTGAGGGTGTTTTCAGACCTACACAGCTTACTATCAAGACCACTTCAGCAGCCAAGGCAAAGTCTAAAACACCTTTAAAGACAAACAAGTACAGCATTCTCCTGGACAGTCATCCATGCCAAAGAAACAGATACTCAAAGTGGCTGAGGACCTAATTACTTTGATCAGGGGTTCCCATCCCCCTCCTGATAAAAGGCCTAGGCAAGACACTGACTATGACTCCTCTGACCAGGTTTCTATTTCTTCTGATTCCTCTTCAGAGCAGGGATATTCTATTCCTCTCTATGAGGACTCTGATGCTGAAGAATCTATCCCTTCAGCCTCTCCTCCAGAGGGCTACCATTTAGGGGAAACCCTGCACACCATGAGGGAACATTTCCATTGGGAGAGCCAGGATTATTCAGAATCCAAGAAAAGGCTCACAGACTTTTTTATTGCCTCAGTTACAGGCCTCTTGCTATCCCCCCTGTACTAGATATTGTTGATGGTGCATTTTCTGAATCCAGTTTGATTCCTGATTCTTTACCCCCTACACCACTTAAGCCAGATAGGTACTACAGGGTTCCAGATTCTCATAAATTTCTTTATAAAAACCCTGCTGCTGATCCAGAAACTATATCTCAGGGTCCCAAAGGGGTGAAGGCTTCCACTGCAAAAAAACCCTGTTCCCTCTGATAGGGATTCTAGAGCACTGGACAGATGGGGGAAAAAAGTTTACACCTCTGCTTCTTTAGCTGTAAGGGCTTTAAACTGCCAGTCTCACATGCTTAAATATCAATAATACCTAATGTCTTTGCTAAAACAGAAAATGCTTACAAGCTCTGAATGTTCTGAAAACAAGGAAATGCAAGATTTATTGCATGCAAATGAACAAGTGGGAAGGCATATTTTGCATTGTGGTTTTGATTCATTAGAGGCTTCTTGCAGAGCCGCAGTTACAGGTTCTGTTATTCGAAGGCATGCTTGGTTAAAAGAAGAGTTTACCTGATCATGTTAAAGCAAAATTATTGGATGCTCCATTACAGCATGATACTTTGTTTGGTGTTAAGGCAGAAGAAGTGTTAAAGAAAATGGAGGATAAAGCAAAATGAATGTAGACAGTAAAGGATTTCTTACAGGTTCAGCCACCTAGATTTAGCAGGAACTGGCCTTGTAAAAATTTGTCCTTTCCAGTGTCAGACAGGCCACAAAGAGGCAGATAAAGACGCCCAAGAGGCAGATCTCAGCCCCAAAGCTCATACAGACCTAAATAGTGGGGTGCTTCAGCCCCCAAAGGCAGAGAAGACAAATCACAACCTTATAGGAAACAGTCCCAATGACTTTCCTCTAAAAATGCCAAGCACTTACCTTTTGGCAGCCCCCTTAGGGGGAAAACTAGCACTTTTCTCAAAAAATTGGCACATGATCACTCAGGACAAATGGGTACTGAATATTGTTTCTCAGGGTTACAGGTTCCACTTTCACACCCTACCAAGATCAAAAGGTATGCCAGACCTGCCTCACAATCAATGGGCAGAGGCACAAAAACAAATTTCTGCTCTCATGGACATGAGGGCTATTCAAAAAGTACCGCAACAAGAGCAGGGACAAGGATTTTACTCAAGACTTTTCTTGGTACCCAGAAAGGACAAAGCCTGGAGACCAATACTGGACCTGTCTATTCTAAATACCTTCCTGGATGTTCCAAAATTCAAAATGTCGACACTGCAACAACTTCTACCCATGCTGGGCAACAAGGCTTGGCTAGTTACTTTGGATCTCAAAGAGGCATACCTGCATGTCCCAATCAGACAATCTTGCAGAAGATACCTCTGATTCATAGCTGGCTCAATGCATTACCAATTCTCTGCACTGCCCTTTGGCTTATCTACTGCGCCCAGGGTCTTCACAAAATGCCTGGCACCAGTAATTGCATTTTGCAGAAAAGGAATTCAAATATATCCCTACTTGGACGACTGCCTTAGTCAAGCAGAGAGCAAGGACATTCTACTAAAGCATCTGGCGTTTGTAAAAAGATTACTAATTTGCCTAGGGTACACAGTAATTGAAAAGAAATCAAAACTAGTGCCCTCTCAAGAGATAATATTCCTGGGTGCAAGCTTAAATACAACTGCCCAGATGGCTTATCTCACGCCAGACGAGCAAAGGCAACTGACTCATTACTTTCAAATGATGGCAACAAAGACCCAGCTACCTGCAAGAAAAATTCTGCAGGCTTTGGGGTTAATGGCATCCTGCTAATTCCATATGCAAGACTGCAAATGAGGAAGCTACAATGGTATCTAAAAAGTATTTGGACTCAACATTGCCACAGCCTGGAAACAATAATAACTCTCATTCCCTGCCTGCAACAGGAGTTTCAGTGGTGGGCACTGCCTGTCACCACAACAAGGGACAGTCTGTCACTTTACCCACACCCAGGCAGACACTAACAACAGATGCATCAGATTATGCCTGGGGGGCACACATGGCAGAAAAATGTATTCAGGGCACGTGGCCCGCGGACCAAATGCATCTTCATATCAATCAAAAAGAGATGCTAGCTGTACAGAATGCCCTGACAGCCTTCAAGGATCTACTACATCCAGGACAACTGCTGCTAAAGACGAACAATACTACAGTTATGTGGTACATAAACAAGCAAGGGGGCACACATTCCTACCCTCCTCTGCAGGCAAGCCATGACTTTGTGGAACACAGCACTGACCTATCAAGTACATCTGCAGGCACAATTCTTGCCAGGAAAGAAAAATACTCTGGCAGACGAACTAAGCAGAAACCTCATGGACCCTCACGACTGGAAACTAGATCCACAAGTCTTCAGCATGATAACAAGGAAATGGGGATGCCCAGACATAGATCTATTTGCCTCCCCTCACAACTGCCAACTACAGAGATTCTGCACAAGGACTTATCACTCACAAGCATGGAAAATGGATGCTCTATCATTCAGCTGGAAAACCCAACAGTTTATGCCTTTCCACCACTGCCTCTCCTCCCCAAGGTACTCCTAAAAGTCAGACAAGAGAAGCCAAAAATTATTCTGATTGCCCCAGACTGGCCACGCCAGCACTGGTACCCAGTCCTAAAGAGCTTGTCTCAAGGCCCAGCCTGGACTTTACCTCAAATTCCTCATCATCTGACTCAACAAAACAATCAGATCCTGCACAGCCAACTCAGAACCTTAAATCTGGCTGCATGGCATATAATATAGCCACTTGGAACACACCTCTCTCTAAAGCTGTTATGGATGTCATTTTGCAAGCCAGGAGGCCCAGCACCAGGAAATCTTATGCAGAAAAATGGAAGAGATTCTGTGTTTGGAACCAGGCACAAGGACTTGAACAACTTGTTCCGAATATTCCTCAGATTTTACAATACCTAACTGAGATGCTGGACAAAGGCCTATCCTTCTCATCAATTAAGATCCATGCCTCTGCCATTTTAGCTCATTACAATACGGAACCTCCTATTTTCTCACATCCACTGCTAAGACAGTACCTCAGAGGGGCAAAAAAACATAAGACCCCCAAGGAGAGCACCGATACCTGCATGGGACCTCAATTTTGTCTTGGAAAAGCTCACACTGCCTCCTTTTGGACCAGCCAATACAGCAGAGATAAAATTCTTATCATGAAAAACTGCTCTGCTCCTAGCAATAACTTCAGCAAGAAGAGTCTCAGAGTTACAGGCATTAATGGCAGTGGAACCTTTTATAATTTTTCATCCGGACAGGGTTTCTCTAAGAACAAACCCAACATTTATGCCAAAGGTAGTATCCAGTGTGGCTCTTAACCAAATCATTCATTTGCCAACATTTTATCCAAATCCCCAGAATAAAGGGGAGAGACTTCTGCACTGTTTGGACATACACAGGCAGCTATGCTTCTACTTGGACAAAACAAAAGCTTTCAGAAAAACTGAGCAACTGTTTGTAGCATATGCTGCAGGATCACAAGGAAAGGCTATTTCAAAGCAGACTATTTCAAAATGGAAAGGACACTGCATTCGTTTCTGCAATGCACAGCATGGCAAATCAGTGCCTGAGAATGTTAGGCTACATTCTACCAGGGCAGCAGCCACTTCAGCAGCCTTTCTCAGAGGAGTACCAACCAAGGAAATTTTGGAGGCTGCAACTTGGAGTTTATTGCACACTTTTACCAAGCATTATCACTTGCCTCTTTACTCTAAATCCAGAGCAGGCTTTGCCACTGCAGTCCTGCAGGGCCTCATAGCCTCTCCTTATCCTATTTAGACCCAGCCGTCCTACCTCAGCTTTGGGATTCAGCCCAAGTGTAATGACTGCAACAGCGAAACATGATGAACATAGTACAGTTGTGTACCTACCATAAATGTAGATGTTAGAGTGTATTCACTGTTGCAGTCCAGGTTACCCACCCACCATCCCCCTTTCTTTGCTGGGACTTATCTATACTTCCCTATCCTGTACAACCTATGTGGTGTATTTGCTTGTAGATGAAGGTATTGTTTATTTTAGTGTATGTTTTTATAAGCAATATGTATTGCCTACCTCCTTGGGGGCACCTGACATCTGGGGCAAGAAAAACTGAAGAAAATGGCGTCGGCTGCATCTTGTATACCCCTGGCGCACTGATGTCAGAGAAGAGGCGACAGCAACCGACGCCAGATCAGGACTTTGGAATTCAGGCCGACTGCGGGTAGCCTGCCAGCAGGATAACCCAAGTGTAATGACTGCAACAGTGAATACACTTGAACATCTACATTTATGGTAGGTACACAACTGTACTTTGCACTCCATTCACTGTATGATATATAATTGTCAGGAGTGTTAAAGGCTTCATTTTAGAGAATAATGGTATGGTGTTATTCGTTTAATGCATTTTTATCTTCTGCCTGCCTGTAAACTGCAAGTTAGAGGTTGCGGTAGTGTCAAATTACATGTCAGTGACTCTGACATGAATGATTTATTTTTAAATGCTGAAAAATGAAGAGTGACAGTATGACAGTACTTTTGTTAACCTGACTTGGCAGATTAAGATGAACACACAAAAATATCATTTTCTATTTAGCACTTGGGAAATCCTTTTCCCCATTTTACCCTCCAGCTTTTACACTCTATTTAAATGGTAATTTCACATTTATAATGCAGCAAAGGTGGCAGCCAGTCCCTTGCTTCAGTCCTTTGGTAGCTTTATAAGCCTAAGTGTATTAGGATGGGAATGTGCAGTTATTATAATAGTTTTGGATTTTAACTTTGTTTTTTTACAGCTGAAGACAGTTAACTGAACAGTTTCTGCCATGCATTAAGTGTTTCTGAAAATAGGTTTGATCACATACAAGAATACATAATTACTGCTGTGGTTCTGATTTTTATGCATTGTGATTTTTTCCCCACAGTGACAGTATTGTGTTCCAGATCTGTTACTACAGTGTATGCTTATGGGTCTGCAGGCTATTTTAAGTATGCCTCTGTCAGAATAAGTTGTAATTCCCCCCCAGACAGATTTGCACTCAGAAAGCTGTTCAGGTTGTAGTCACTGAAGCAGTTTATCTGTCACATTGCTCAAGTTTCTAAAATACTTTTTCTGCATTCCTGATATGCTGCACTTTTTAATATGCAACACTCTTTTGCGACTACATCAGTAAAAAATAGCTTTCAAAACAGTGTAAGAAACTTCTCTGTGTGGAAGATTTTCAGTCCATATATTTCTAGTTAATCACTGTATATTAATCAGATCAGACAATAGTAAAAGAAGTAGCGAACGTAAACTCGTCAAGTCAAAAAGTAATAATAGAAAATATATAATTCTGCAGCATTACTAAGTATTCGAAAGTAATCCAAGCAAGGCAGGCAGTCTGTTTCCAGTCGAAAATCCTTTATTAAGTACACAGACAAGCGATCCAAGTAAAACAAAAATAGAGTAATAATTTCCTCACAAGCTTTCTAAATATATATATGCTTTTTATCAGGCATGGGAGTGGTTTATTGTGCTGTAAAACAAAGTGTTATTGGTACACATGTTAAATTCACATCCCTTCCCCTATCAGTGTGACATTCGAGCTGGTCCTGCCCTACCTAGTAGCTGTCATAATAATATATAGCCCTAATGTACTTTAATGGTACATCTTATTTAACCAAATTATTAAGTCTGTGATTTTATACAAGGCAATATACTACATGGCTGGAAATATATCAACCTTAGTTCATTTTGCGATCAAAAATTATATATAAATATATACATATACATTTTGCATGTAAAAATCAGTTTCTATTTTCATAACCTATTGATGTTAAGTTGTCAATCTCGCCTTCATTCTTGCTTGATGGGTTCGGAGCCGATCCTCGGCCCGACTGCACTTGCTAAGCTCGAGAGTCACTTTTACCAGCTCGAGGCAGCCCCATATCCCATGATGCAAGGCAAGTACCCAGATCTCGTTTGCCGCTTATGAGGTCCTCCTTTACCAGCTCCTGGTAAGTGATTCACTTTTGAATATTTAAGCCCCTTTTTCTTAAAAACCTTAATTATTAGTTATTAGTTAATTATTTACATTTTGTGACAGAAAATCCCTGTCTTTTCTAATTTATTTTAGTCAAACTTTACCCATCCCATCCCTCCCTGTTAGGGTGTGTGTGTTTTTATACAAATACCTTTTGGTATTTTATTTAAGTTAATTTTTGACTGGTGTGTGTGTGTGTTTGTGTAAGCACCATGTCAAAGGAGAGGGTCTCAGGTTTTAAGAAGTGTGACTCGTGCTGTCAGAAGATGTCTCTGACAGACGGTCACACTTCTTGCCTGTATTGCCTGGGGCCTCTTCACCTGCAGGACTCCTGTGCTATTTGTCATTCCTTCAGCCAGAGAGTCCTGCAGGAAAGACGCAACAAACTGATGCTTAGGGGCCTTCTTAAGCCGGAGGGCTCTCCGGCTAAGTCGGCTCCATCTAAATCAGTTAAATCTTCCAAGGCCCAGGCTTCTGTGTCTAAGCCTGCGGCTCCCACGACTCGTTCGAGTCGAGATCGGCTCGGCTGGAGCCGATTCTGGCTTAAAAGCCTTCGGCACCGATGGCTATCTGTGCCGAATCTGTATCGACCGCCGGTGTCGGCTCCGATCGGTTCCGACACCCATGTGGCACAGGCATCGTGTCGGCTCGATCGGCTTTGGTGGCTGTATCGGCTCGGCTGGAGCCGGGCTTCCTGTCGGCTCCGAAAGTCGGCTCCGACAGGATCTATAGTATCGGCTCCGATGGCTCATTCCAGGAAGAGGAGGTCCTTCCTTGGAGCCGATACTTCGCCCGGCTTCACCTCTTCTTCGAACGGAGCCATCGGAGCCGATCTTCAAGGTCATCCAGACTGTCAGATCATGACCTAGAGAGAGTGGTCAGTAGATTACTTAAGTCACAGGTACTGGCCCAAATGTTACATAGTCCGTCTCAACAGACGACTGTTGGTCCACACCCGTTACAGTTCCTCCTTCAACTCTACCCCAGAGCTTGGAGTTGGAGTCTTCGAATGGTTACTGCTACGGCTGGAGGACGGATACCCCTTCTGTTCCTTCAGCCTCTACTCTTATCTCCTCTTGAGACCTTCCTTAGAGGGATTCGTGGTCGGGCTTCCATGGTCTCCTCCGAGGGGTGAGTGGCATCGGACCCTTGTCCGAACCGCTCTTCCCTTGGAGCCTCGGCCTTGGTGAGCTCGGCTCCGACATCTGCCTCGGAGGCTTCCTTCGGTGGTCCCTGGAGTTCCTAGCTCTTGGAGCGGGTTCTCTCGGACCTGCCTGGGAGGGGAGCATTGAGGTGATGAAGAGTGTACTGGCCACTGGTATCAGTCAGCAGTCTGTTCCCGTAGCTCCTCCCTCTATAGTACCTGTTGACATCTCTGCCACTTCTCTTGCTACAGGACCCAGAGATCCTCCGCCTCAGGTTTCCCCATTGGGAATTTCCTCTTCCGAGGATTCTCCTGATGTTTCGGGAGATCCTCCTAGGAAGAGGACTTGTAAGAGGAAGCATGTAGACTCCCCGAGTCTGTCACTGATACTGACTTTGATGAGTCAGAGGGATCCCTAGATCCCCTCTGAGGATGTCTCCTTCTCAGACATCCTAGAACTCCTGAAACAGAGGGGAAACTGGCCCACCAACAATCCCTCTGAGGATGAGTCAGTATACCTAGAGGCGTTTGGATCTCGGCCCTCCACCTCCTGGGTGTCTCCGCCACCCCTTATGCAGGTTATTGCACGAAAGGCGTGGGCAGCTCCTGACTCTGTAGAGCCAGTCCCTAGGAGGCCTTCAAAATTTATCACTGCTCCGTGTGACAAGCAATTCCTCACCAAGGGTGTCCCGCTGATGCCATGGTGGTGGCTGCGCCACCAAAAGGAACTTGCAGATCCTTCGCCCATCCTCCTAATAAGGACTCTAGGACCATGGATAGGTAAAGCGGATGTTTTCCTCAGCGACCTTTGCTATGCTCGCTGAATTACCTATGTCACTTCACCAGACTCCAGAGGGATATCCTTAAGGAGCTGGGTGAAGTAGTTCAGGATCCTACAGCTGCAGGGGCTCAAGAAAAATTGCAGCTAGGAACCCTCAATTCCATTGCAAACTCCTCCATGCGGCTAATATCTTATGCTGCGGATGGAGTAGAGCCGCAGGTACAGGTGTGGCTCTTAGACGCCAAGCCTGGATGCGGCTATGTGATTTTTGGATCCCTTTAAGGCGTCCTTCACAAATTCTCCCTTTGATGGGCCAGCTTTGTTTGGCCCTCAGGTGAAGGAAACCTTGACCAGGTGCGAACAGGACGGCAAGACTCTTTCTGCTGTTGGAGTCCGTTTTCCACCCTTCTAGACCTTATCCCAAAGGACAGAAAGGTGGGAAAATGTGGTTCCGAAATCCCAAGGAGTCACCGATTCACGTGGTCAGTTTACCCCTAGAGGCAGAGGGGTAACAACAACAGGCCGCTCTAGAGGCAGAGGGGTCCAAAACCAGGGAAACAGGGAGCCTCTCTCTGACAAGCCCTTTCAGCATCCCTGAGGTGTTGCCCGGCTGTCCCTCCTTGGAGGCAGTCGGGGAAGATTATCACTGTACCCAGAAGCCTGGCATTCCCTCACTCAAGACAGATGGGTACAGTCGATCATATCCAAGGGTTACATAATTCCTTTCGAGGAAAGTCCTTCCCTCAAGTTCCCTTCCAGACGTACCACCCGGTCTAAGGGAGGTTGCAGAGTTAGAAGTCTCAAAACTACTGCAAAAGAGCCATTCAGCCAGTTACAATAGACCATTCAGAGCCCGGAATCTACTCAAGGTTCTTTTGGTCCCCAAAAGACGGGAGACTGGAGACCAATATTGGATCTCAGCAGACTCAACAAGTCTGTCAGGAAGACAAGATTCGAATGGTCACTCTTCAGTCAATTCTGCCCTTCTTACAGAAGGACAACTGGATGTGCTCAATAGATCTTCAGGATGCGAGCTATCACATCACAATTCACAGACGCTCCAGGAGATTTCTCCGCTTCGCTGGGGTCCAGTCATTTCCAGTTCAGAGCCCTGCCCTTTGGTCTCACTACAGCCCCCAGAGTGTTCACCAAATGCATGGCAGTGGTCACGGCTCACCTGAGACGTCAAGGATTCCAGGTGTTTCCGTATCTCGACGACTGGCTCCTGTCAGCCACCACCAGGCATCAGCTTATACAAGCCAGGGATTACACAATAGACCTTTGTTCTCATTTGGGCATCTCAATAAACTTGAAAAGTCATCCTTATCGCCCTGCCAGTCTATTACCTTCATAGGCAAACTTAAACACTGTTCGGATGTCAGCTACCCTTACAGATCAAAGAGTTTCAGACATTCAGAGTCATGTCAGGATCATTCTGGCCAACAAGAAAGTTCAGGCCAGAATGGTTCTAAAGGTATTAGGTCTCATGGCTGCGGCCATTACTCTTCTTCCCTGGCTCGATTCTACATCGCCTTCTTCAGTGGATGCTGTTCACACAATGGTCATACCAGCAACTTCCAATGCGTCACCAGATACTGGTGACACAGACATGCAAAGAGCATCTTGCTTGGTGGATCACATCGCCTCAGGTTCACCAAGGCAGGCACTTTGTACCCCCATCCCGATAGCCACTGTCACCACGGATGCCTCCCTGATCGGGTGGGGGGGTCATTATCAGGGCAGGATGGTTCATGGGACGTGGCAGCCGTTCGAGTACCATCTGCACATAAATGTCCTGGAGATGAGAGCAGTGCTTTTAACGTTGCAAGCCCTCAACGACTTTCTTCCCGTAGGGACAATTGCAGTCCACACAGACAACATGTCTGTAGTTTGGTATATCAACAAACAGGGCGGAACCAAGTCCTACCCCTTGTGTCGAGAAGCTCAGACTATGGCAATGGGCGATCTCCTCTCATCGGTTTCTGGTAGCAACGCATATCCCTGGGAAAACCAACATTGTAGCGGACAGATTGAGCAGAGCTATTCTCATGCCTCACGAGTGGTCTCTCAAGCAATCTATAACGGAAGAGATTTTTCTGGAATGGGGTCGCCCATGTTGCGATCTTTTGCTACTCCCCAAAACAGCAAATGTCCAGACTTCTTCTGTCTCTTCCCTCTACCAGGCCATCCCCCCAGAGACGCTCTGACCCAGGATTGGCCCCAGGGACTTCTTTATGCCTTCCTCCATTTCCTCTGATCCCTCAGGTGATCCAGAAAGCTACCGCTTTGAGAGCCAAATTGATTCTCATTGCCCCTTACTGGCCTCGACAAGTTTGGTTCCCGTTCCTCCATCATCACCTTTTGGTGCAGCCGTGGCATCTGGACCCAGTGCCAGATCTTCTGATTCACCAATCGGGTCAGCTGCACCAGTCAATCCCTTCTCTCAACCTCACAGCATGGTTGCTCCACTTCCTTCCTTAGCCAGGCTTCCTTTGATCTCTAACCCAGTTAGAGACATCATAGTAGCTAAAATCCTCTACCAGGAGGATTTATACAAGCAAATGGAAACGTTTCTCTTATTGGGCTAAGGCCCAGAATATTGATCCTTTTACTGCCCCTGTTCAGGCAGTCCTGGACTTCTTAGCAGAGATTTTTCATGCAGGCTCCTCTTCTTCCACAGTCAGAGTTCAATTGGCTGCTATTTCCAATTTTCATGTCGGGATAGCAGATCATAATATTATGTCCCATAGGCTCTGCAGGGCCTTCTTGAAAGGAATTTTCCTACTAAAGCCTCCAATCAGGAATCCTCCTCCTCAGTGGGATCTAAATTTAGTGCTGACATCCTTGATTCTTCCCCTTCGAGCCAGCTGTTTCTTGTTCCCTGAAATATCTTTCTTGGAAAACTTTATTCCTAGTGGCTATTACATCTGCCAGGAGGGTGTCTGAACTTCATGCTCTTCGGTTCGACCCCCTATTTGGTTTTTCACAAAGACAGAGTATCTTTGAGAACTAACCCAACCTTTTTACCTAAGGTCGCTAAAGAACAATTTGAATCAATCCATTGATCTCCTGTATTTTTCCCTAACTATTCAGATAGAGCTGAACAAAAGCTACATTATCTTGATGTCCACCGTCAACTTAGATATTATTTGGACAGAACAAAAAATTTAGAAAATCTGATCAACTTTTTGTTTCCTATGCGGATAATAAAAAGGCCTTCCTGTTTCTAAAGTGACCTTGTCCAGATGGCTTTCTTCGGTCATCTCTGAAATTTATCGCTCAGGGAAAACAGCTGTGCTCAAAACCTAAAGCACATTCAACTAGGAGCTTAGCTACTTCTACAGCTTTCAAGCTAGACTTCCTTTGGACACTATTTGTGCAGCGCCACTTGGACTACTCCTCACACTTTTGTTTCCCATTACAAATTGGACTTGGCCTCCAGGCACAGAGCCAGTTTTGGCTCTACAGTCCTCAAGAGTTTGTTCCATTGAGCCACCCAGGATAGAGGTGCTAGGGACGGTCCCATCAAGCAAGAATGAAGGCGAGATTGACAACTTAACATTAAGAAGTTATGTACCTACCATAACGCTCCATGTTAGTTGTCTTCTCGCCTTCTTTCTGCGACCCTCCTCCTTCCCCTGGCCTGGACAGACCTTGTTATCAGAAACTGTTATGCTGAAGACCATTCAGACCTGGTCCTTCTTCCATCTGTAAGTTTTCTTTCTTCCTTTGGGAAGTATTTATGCTTGGTGCTATTGCCCTTTGTCAGCAAACGAGATCTGGGTACTTACCGCCTTGCATCATGGGATATGGGGCTGCCTCGAGCTGGTAAAAGTGACTCTTGAGCTTAGCAAGTGCAGTGGAGCCGAGGGATCGGCTCCGAACCCATCAAGCAAGAAAGAAGGCGAGAGAAGACAACTAACATGGAACGTTATGGTAGGTACATAACTTCTTATTAACAAAGATCGCTTTCGTCCTTCTAGACTTCTTCAGGTCTGAAGAATAAAACCATATAATTGTGTGTTAGTATTGTTATTACCATCATTTTGAATAAAGTGGAAAGAGAACCAGAAAGTTTAAAAATATATGTATGATGATGGAAACAAAATATACACTTAAATTTCAAATGATTTAAAATGGTATTTAAAACCAATTTGTAGAAAAAAATAAAATAAAATACACTTAGTCATGTAAACAATGTGGCAATTTTCTAAGTTCCAGTGCACTTTTAATTGAACAGTAGTGGTTTAGTCCAGGCTTTCTAAAAGAGTTCAGCTTTAATTGCACTGGAACTTAGAAAATTGCCACATTGTTTTCATGACTAAGTGTATTTTATTTTATTTTTTTGTACAAATTTGTTTTAAATACCATTTTAAATCAATTGAAATTTAAGTGTATATTTTGTTTCCATCATCATACATATATTTTTTTTTTACTTTTTTCTGGTTCTCTTTTTTTCCACTTTATTCAAAATGATGGTAATAACAATATTAACTAATTATACAATTATATAGGTTTTTAGGGTTCTTGTACACAGACCTGAAGAAGTCTAGAAGGACGAAAGCGATCTTTGTTAACAATAGGTTATGAAAACAGAAACTGATTTTTACATGCAAAATGTATATGTATATATTTATATATAATTTTTGATCGCAAAATGAAGTAAGGTTGATATATTTCCAGCCATGTAGTATATTGTCTTGTATAAAATCACAGACTTAATAATTTGGTTAAATAAGATGTACCATTAAAGTACATTAGGGCTATATATTATTATGACAGCTACTAGGTAGGGCAGGACCAGCTCGAATGTCACACTAATGGGGGAAGGGATGTGAATTAACATGTGTACCAATAACACTTTGTTTTACAGCACAATAAACCACTCCCATGCCTGATAAAAAGCATATATATATGTAGAAAGCTTGTGAGGAAATTATTACTCTATTTTTGTTTTACTTGGATCGCTTGTCTGTGTACTTAATAAAGGATTTTCGACTGGAAACAGACTGCCTGCCTTGCTTGGATTACTTTTGAATACTTAGTAATGCTGTAGAATTATATATTTTCTAATATTACTTTTTGACTTGATGAGTTTACGTTTGCTACTTCTACTACTATTGTCTGATCTTATTAATATACAGTGATTTACTAGAAATATATGGACTGAAAATCTTCCACACAGAGAAGTTTCTTACACTGTTTTGTTTTTAGACCCACTACACTTTAGTGGGTTGGTTTGAGACTTTGGGGATACCACGGGGATTACTTTTTTTTTTTTAAAAATAGCTTTCCTGATTGCCTCTGAACTTTGTTTTGATGCTGAACTTGTATTTTTTTTCATAACACTTCTCTTTTGTCTGTTTTGTGGCTTCTCCTTCACTGTTCTCTGTCAGCATTCTACCTTCCAAACTTAAATTGTAGAGAAGAGGGACTGTCAGGGGAAGCAGTTTGTAAATTCTGAGGTGAAGCGGCCTTTATTCTACTGTCTTGGTGCACCATAAGTAGTACAACTCGCTGCAAAAGTGCCTGGCCTCTAAGTACTGAGTGGATGTATTGGCCATTACATGATACTGCAGAATCAAAAGATGGGTGCTGGTGGTGCTGTCGTAAATCACTGCTTTGTGATTTGTACAAAAGGTCTTCTTGATCAAGCAACTCCTTCCCATTCCAGCTGAACAGTAACAAACCATCTTCTGTTTCATCTCAATTTGATGCATTCTGTTGTGTACTAAAACACATTTGGTTTGTTGGTTTTATGAACCTGATTTATTTATTTAAATGTTTGTCATGGTTCTCTTTTGCCTAGCCATCCTACCACAAGTTCCTCAGATGATGCTTTTGTTCCCCCATCCTGCTGATCGTTTAGTGAAAGTAAGAGTTGGAAGTTGTGGGATAACATCCATGACTGGATTAGTTTGATTATGCTAGCCTAATGCCCCCACTCAATTGTCCAGAAGCCGCTCTGCGGCCTGTAATGTCAGGACTAGGCAATGAGGATGAATGTTAGTGTGCACCTTTGTTGCGTGCATGTGCTTATGTTTGTCTGTATGTGTGTGTGTAGTCCTTGAGTAGGTTACATAGACAACTATCCACATAGTGGCACTAAAGTAGTGTGTGAAAATCCTTCCTTGGGATGGGTGAGTTGGTAGTGGTAGTGCAATCTAACCCCCCCCCCCCCATCTGACTTCATCTCCCAAGCTTGCTATTCTAATCTGTGTTTGGGGCACAGTCAGAGGTATATCCTTCCATGCCATATAATTTGCTGTTGTCTTACAGCAGTTTTGGAGTACACCTCTACCACCCCTTTTAATGCCTAGGAGGCAGAGCACAGGGGCCTTTTGGTCAATATAGATCGAAAAATCCTGTAGTTAATGGAGATCCAAGCCATCTAGGGTTAAACTACCAGAACAAGAGCTTAATAGATGATCCTTTGTCTTATGGGTAGCCAGTGAAGTACCTGAAGAAGAGGTGTAATGTTGTGGTACCTCAACATTTTAATAATTAGCCAGGCTGCAGAATTTTGAACCTGCTGCATATGATCAAGCTCTGTATCTACTATCCCAGTTCAAGGGCATTGCAGAACTCAAGCCAAGAGAAGATAGTTCATGTACCACTGTAGGGAGATCCAAAGGTATTGAGTGCAAGATGCTTTATTAGAATGGTATTCCTGAGATGAAGACTTGCAGATTTGGCTGCATTCAAAACCTGGTCCAGTGGCATCAATTCATTACCAATAATCACCCCATAAGTCACACCTTTCACAAGAGTTGAAACTCTTCTCTGCTGTAGGTGACATTAGGAGTCAAGACTGGTAATAAAGAATCCCTAAGAGCAGCCCATATTACAGTGGCCACCATCTTGGAGGTGTTGAGCTCTAGCCAGTTATTGACCATTAAAATACCAGACAAATACCAAGTCTTTAGTTAACTGATTAACTGCTGATGTAGCTTATGAGGGAATGAGAGGTAAAGCAGCATGTCATTGTTGTGACAGTTAAGTAACAGCTCTTCTTCTGGAGGCAGCGTATGTATGGTGAACAATAGGGCTGAGAATGGAGATGTTCTTCGTGTTTCACTGTTGCAGTCCTCACATATGGGTTATCCGGTTCCCAGTAGCCCTCAGTCAGCCCAAATACCAGAGTCCTTGGTGTATGACGTCTTCTGGTACCGGTTGTAAAACTGATGTCAGGTATAAAGGGAGGCAGCCGACGCCATTTCCTCAGTCTTTCTTGCCACGGAGCCCAAAGCAGATGCAATTCGCACTAGTGCCGGTCGGCAGTTTACCTTCATTTTGCTTTCTGACTACCAAGTTGAAGACACCTTCAGATAAGTACCCCGTTGGGAATCCTCTTTTCTTGCTTTAACGAACGTCAGATAAAGTTAATAACTGTCTTGCCTGTGGAAAACAGATTCCGCACCGTGATTTCCATTCCTATTGTATAACTTGCTTAGGCCTTGTGCACGACGTCCCTAACTGCGATCTCTGTGCTTCTTTTAACCTGCGTACCATACGCCGTAGAGCTAAGATTTTGTATAAGCATTTTGGAGTCTGGCCTAAGTTCGTCGGTTTGGTGTCTTCTGGTCTCCCGACTTCGGATATACCTAGGAAACGCAAGGACAAGGACAGCGACAGGCCTAGGGTTAAATCTGCCGACGACGCACCGGTGAAATTGGTCGTCAGCACAGCGATAGTCAGTGAGGTGCTTTCGCAGCCCCTGCAGTCCGCAGATTTTCAGCTGCAAGCCTCTGCCAAGACCTTTATGGAGTCCTCCATGCTGCAGGCTGCTATTTCATCTTCAGACCCTCCGTCTGTCGCCACCTCAGATGGGTCTGGAGCCGCTTTGCAGGCACCAGCTTCTGACTCCTCTTCTTTTCGACACGAGGCCAGAACCAGACTGACTACCTTAGTTCAGACTTCTGCATTTGCTAGGCCACCCGAGTCCCTCCGGATTGCTAGTAAACCTTCCAGCCGCAAACCTTCTCACAAGCAGGCATTGGCCTCCCCTCTTGTGCCTCAGTCCCAGTTGGTAAAGATGGCTGGTGATCTTCTTTCCCTGATTAGGGGCTCTCATCCCCCCCTTCAAAGAGGACAAGGGAATTATCTCCTGATGTTTTGTCTGTCTCAGATTCTGAGATTTCCAGTATGTCTGCTGGTGAATAAGGAAATTCTCAACTTTTTCCTCGCTTTGAAGATTCTGATGCTGAGGACTCTATTCCTTCTGCCTCCCCTCCAGAAGATTTTTCCTTTGGGGATACTTTGAATACACTTAGGGAGCATTTTAAATGGGAATGTCAGGATTTTCCACAGTCTAAGAAAAGAATCAGGGAATTTTTGGATTTGCCACAGCATAAGCCTCTGGCTATACCTTCAGTTTTGGAAGTTGTGGATGATGTTTTCATGGGAAATTCTTTTAACTCCTAATTCTGTTCCTCCTGCCTCCAGAAAACCGAATAGGTATTCCAGGGTTCCTGAATCTCATCAATTCCTTTTTAAAAACCCTACCGCTGATCCAGAAATTATTTCTCAAGGGCCCAAGGGTGTTAAGGCTACTATTGTTAAAACCCTGTGCTCTCTTATAAGGAGTCTAGGGCCTTGGATAGGTGAGGTAAAAATGTCTATGCCTCTGCAACTCTTGTCATTAGATCCGTTAATTGTCTTTTTCACATGCTTAAGTATCAGCAGCATACTTTGGAGGCTATTAAGGCTAAACTTGGAGATATTCCCTCCATGACGGAGAACAAAGATTTGCAAGACTTACTGAATTCTGCCACTTTAGTTAATAAGCATTCACTTCATTGTGGTTTTGACACTTTGGAGGCTTCCTGCAGGGCAGCAGCCAATGGTTCTGTAATTAGAAGGCATGCTTTTCTCAGGGAGCAGCCTCTTTCTGATCCTGTTAAGTCTAAATTGCTGAATGTTCCTTTGCACAAGGACAGTCTTTTTGGTAATAAGGCTGAGGAGGTACTGAAGAAGTTGGAGGATAAGGCAAAATCTGTGCAAGCTGTAAAAGATTTCCTTCAGGTTCAGCCTCCTCGGTTTAGTAGGCATTATCCTTCCAAGAATTGGTCTTTCCCTGATCCTGGCAAGCAGGGTCGCTCTAGGCCTAGGGGTTTCAAATCATCCAGAGGGCAGACTTCTGCCCCTCAAAGGGCTAAACAGTGGCATTCGTCTTCTGCTAAATTGGGGAGTTCTAAGCCAGCTTCCCAAAGCAAACATTCTCAATGACTCCGGTTTTCTTGTGCCTACCTCTGCGGGCCCTGGGATTCCTTTGGGGGGGGAAGGTTAGCCAGGTTCGCAGAGGTATGGTCTACCATTACAGATGACAAATGGATGCTCAGTATAATAAACCAAGGTTACAAGTTTGACTTTCACACCTTCCCTGTTTTACAAGGGTTCCCAGACATACCCAGAGCTCTCAGGGCAGAGGTAGAAACACAGAATGTTAAGTTGTCCATCTCGCCTTCATTCTTGCTGGATGGGTTCGGAGCCGACCTCGGCTCCGACCCGGCCACTCTAAAAGCTCAAGAGTTGGTTCCACCGGCTCGAGGCTCCCCTTATATCCCACAATGCTAGGCGGTATTACCTCAGATCTCGTTTGCCGCTACAGCGATCGAGGTGCTTGGTTTCTACCGGCTTCAGGTTAGTTATTATAGAGTAATCTATAGTCTATTTAAACCCCTTTAATTTAACCTATTATAGTTATTTCCCTTAAGTTAGTGGATTTAGACCCTTTTCCTTCTGTTTATCCACATTTTTTTCCACAAAGAACTTGTAAGTTCTTCCCACAGGCCTTCGGGCCCTTCCATCCCCTTAGTGGAGTGTATGTGTTTTTTGTTAGGGATCTAGAAAAACAAGTGTAATTTTTTCTAGTTAAACTTGTGTAAAGTGTAATCGGTGTGTTTGAGTGTGTGTGTGGTTACACTTTACTTGACAATGTCTAAGGACTCGAAGGTCTCAGGCTTCAAGAAGTGTGACTCGTGCTGTCAGGAAAATGTCTCTGACAGACGGTCACACTTCTTGTGTGTACTGCCTGGGACCTTTACACCTGCAGGACTCTTGTGCTGTATGCCATGGCTTCAGTCCTAGAGTCCTGCAGGAAAGAAAAAATAAACTCATTTTAAGAGGTTTGCTTAAGCCTGAGGGTTCCCTTACTGCTACTTCGGGCAAACCCTCTAAGGCTTCTAGGTCCTCGACTCCAGCTTCTGAGTCGAGGCCTAAAGCTTCGAAACCTCCTGCTACATCGGCTCCGGCTGGAGCCGATGAGTCTCAGACTGCAGCTTCTGTGGTTTCCTCGGCTCCGGCTGGAGCCGAGGCATTGGAAATTCCTGTGTCGGCTCCGATCAGATCATCGGAGCCGACATCTAGAAAGAGGTCTAGGTCACCTTCCCTTGGCTCCGTTCATTCGGCTCCAGCATCTCCCTTGCTGTCTGAACGGAGCCATAGATCTCACTCCTCTAGGTCATCAAGGCTTTCGGATCATGACCTTCAGAGGGTAGTGAGTCGACTTCTTAAGTCCGAGGCACTGGCCCAAATGCTTCAGAGCCCGACTCATCAGTCGATGCTTGACCCTGTCCCTCAAAATGTTCCTCCTCCGACTCCCTTGAGCTCGGAGCCGGGGCGTTTCGGAACCGAGACTGTGGTAGCGTCGGAGCCGATACAATTGTCTTCGGCTCCATCGTCGGCTCCGATTTCTTCCTTGGAAAAATCTCGGCGCCGGACTTCCCTCGTCAGCTCCGAGGGGGTGAGTGGCATCGGACCCTTGTCCGACCCCGCTCTCCCTCTCGGTGCCTCGGCGCTGGTGAGTTCGGCTCTGACATCGGCCTCGGAGCCATCACTGTCGGTGCCGAGGGGGGTTCTCAGCTTTTCGGAGCGGGGACCTCTGGCTCTGCCTGACAGGGGTGTGTTCGAGGTCATGCGGAGTGTGTTGGAACCTTGTTCAACTCCACAGTCGGCTCCGCCCCCTCCCTCTTGGTGCCTCAGGTTATGTCTACTCACTCCCTCATCCCAGACCGCAGAGAGCCAGCTCCTCAAGAATCCCCTGTGGGATCTCATCCTCTTCGAGGCCTCTCCTGAATTGGCAGGGGAGCCCCCTAGGAAGAGAAAGTGTAAGAGGAAGCACATAGACTCACCTGAGTTTGTCACCTCTGACACAGATTTAGAGGATTCCGAGGGTTCCCCCCGTTCCCCTTCTGAAGATGTCTCATTTGCAGACATTCTAGAAATCCTGAAACAGAGGGGAAATTGGCCAGCCCTTAACCCTTCGGAGGATGAATCTGTGTATCTTGAGGCGTTTGGCTCTCGCCCTTCCACCTCCTGGGTGTCCCCCCCCTTTGACCCCCTCCTGCAGGTGGTAGCAAAAAAGGCTTGGACGGCTCCTGACTCAGTGGTCCCCACCCCCAGGAGACCTTCAAAGTTTATCACAGCACCAACAGATAAACAATTTTTGACCAAGGGAGTTTCTGTGGATGCTATGGTGGTAGCTGCTGCCACTAAGAAGGAACTAGCTGATCCTTCGGTGCCTGTCCATCCTCCTAACAAGGAATCTAGGTCTATGGACAGGTACGGGAAGCGGATGTTTTCGTCAGCGACCTTTGCCATGCGTTCGCTGAACTACCTATGCCATTTCACTCGTCTTCAACGAGATTTGATCAAGGAAGCGAGTGACATGTTGAAGGATCCTACAGCTGTGGGTTTTCAGGACAAGATGAATGCTCAGCTGGCTACCCTAAATTCTATAGCTAACTCCTCCATGCGCCTCCTTTCATATGCGGCTGATGGAGCGAGCAGAGCCGCAGGGACAGGTGTTGCCACGCAGCATGCCTGGATGCGGCTATGCAATTTGCGGACCCTTTAAAACGTCTTTCACTAATTCCCCGTTTGATGGATCATCTCTCTTTGGTCCTCAAGTGAAAGAAACCTTGACTAGGTGCGAGACAGATGGCAAAACTCTTTCTGCCGCCGGAGTCCGTTTTCTACTCCTTCTAGGCCTTACCCCAAAGGCCAGAAAGGTGGGAAAATGTGGTTCCAAACAATCTCAAGGGACTTTGCCTGACGACAGAGTCGGTTCCCTCCAGAGGCAGAGGGGGAACAATAATGGTAGATGTCGCCTAGAGGCAGGGGGTCCGCAGAACCAGGGCAATCGAGAAACCTTTCCGATAAGCCCTTCCAGCATCCCTGAGGTGTTGCCCGACTGTCCACCTTCGAGGCAGTCGGGGAAGATTGTCACTGTACCCAGAAGCCTGGCAATCCCTAACTCAAGACAAGTGGGTACAGTCCATCATTTCGAAGGCTATTCCATTCCTCTTTCGATTCCAAATCAATCAAAAATCCCTTCCAGATGTCCCACCTGCTCAATGGGATCAAGCAGCGTTGGAAATTTCAATGTTGCTTGCAAAAGGAGCCATTCAGCCAGTGCCAGCAGACCAGCTAGGATCCGAATCTACTCCAAATTCTTTTTGGTTCCAAAGAAACGGGACTGGAGACCCATTTTGGATCTCAGTATCTTGAACAAGTCGGTCAAGAAAACAAGATTTCGGATGGTCACGCTCAATCCATCCTACCCCTTTTGGGAAAGGAAAACTGGATGTGCTCTATAGACCTCCAGGATGCGTACTATCATATAAAAATGAACAGACGCTCCAGGAGATTTCTCCGCTTCCGGCTGGGAACCAGTCACTTTCAATTCAGAGCCCTGCCCTTTGGTCTCACCACTGCCCCGGTGTTTACCAAATGCATGGCAGTGGTAGCTTCTCACCTGAGACGCCAAGGATTCCAGGTGTTTCCATATTTGGACGACTGGCTCCTCACAGCTCCTACCAAGCATCCTCTTCTGATGGCCAGAGACTACACCTTCGCATTTGTCAAAAGTTAGGCATATCAATAAATTGCGAAAAGTCTGTTTTGTCGCCTTGTCGTGCTATTACCTTCATAGGCGCAAATCTAGACACAGTCAACATGTCTCGAGACTAACAGACCAAAGAATAGCAGACATACGCAAACTGGTCTCCCTTCTCTTCCACAGCAACAGAGTCAAAGCCAGATTAGTTCTGAAAGTACTGGGGATCATGGCGGCTGCTATCCCTCTACTTTTATTAGCCAGATTCCACATGAGAATCCTTCAATGGATGCTCTTCACACAATGGTCATACCAACAACTTCCGATGTCCCACACCATTATGATTACGCAAGCATGCAAGAATCATCTTCTTTGGTGGATGTCTTCCCCTCAGCTCTCCCTGGGAAGACCCTTTGTTCCTTCCCCTCCGGTTGCTACTCTGACAACGGATGCCTCCCTGATCGGGTGGGGGGGGGGCATTATCAGGTCAGAACAGTCCAGGGCATATGGCAACCAGACGAATGCCACTTGCATATAAATGTTCTAGAGATGAGAGCAATGCTTTTAGCGTTGCAAGCCCTTCAAGACTCTCTTCCCTTGGGAACGATAGCAATCCAGACGGACAATATGTCTGTAGTGTGGTATATCAACAAACAAGGCGGAACCAGGTCCTATCCCCTGTGTCGAGAAGCACTCAGACTGTGGCAATGGGCGATTTCTTCTCAGCGTTTTCTGATAGCAACGCACATCCCTGGGAAGTCCAATCTAATCGCGGACAAGTTGAGCAGAGCTATCCTCATGCCTCACGAGTGGTCTCTGAAAGAGTCTATTCTGGAGAAAATTTTTCTCAAGTGGGGTCAGCCTTGCTGCGACCTTTTTGCTACTCCCCAAAACAGCAAGTGCAGAGATTATTTCACCCTATTCCCGTTACCAGGCCAGCCCAGCAGAGACGCTTTAGTCCAAGTTTGGCCCCAGGGACTTCTGTATGCATTTCCTCCCTTCCCACTAATCTCTCAAGTGATACAGAAAGCTATCGCTCAGAAGGCCTCATTGATCCTCATTGCTCCTTACTGGCCTCGACAGGTTTGGTTCCCCTTTCTACATCAATTTCTGTTGGAGCAACCTTGGCATCTGGACCTAGTTCCAGATCTTTTGATCCATCAATCGGGTCAGTTACATCGCTCCCTCCCCTCTCTGAACCTCACTGCTTGGTTCCTCCAATTCCAACCTTAGCCAGGCTTCCTCAAATATCTCACTCTGTTTGAGATATTTTGATAGCTTCCCATAAATCTTCCACTAGGAAGATTTATCTTAGTAAGTGGACACGTTTCGCCTATTGGGCTCAAGGAAGGGACGTAGATCCTTTCACTGCTTCCATCCAAATAGTCCTTGAATTTCTAGCTGAACTCTTCCATGCAGGTTCATCTCCTTCTACTCTTAAAGTTCAATTGGCAGCTATTTCTAACTTTCATGTGGGCATTTCAGATTCTGACATCATGTCTCACAAGCTTTGCAAAGCTTTTTTGAAGGGAGTTTTTCTTCTCAGACCTCCTATAAGAAATCCTCCTCCTTCTTGGGACCTTAATTTAGTTCTCACATCTTTGATTCTCCCCCCTTTTCGAACCTGCAGCTTCCTGTTCATTGAAATTGCTATCCTGGAAGACTCTTTCTGGAAGCCATCACTTCAGCTAGAAGGGTCTCAGAACTTCATGCACTCAGCAGTCGACCACCTTATCTATTGTTTCATAAAGACAGGGTGTCCTTACGAACCAATCCATCCTTTTTACCTAAAGTAGCCTCTGCGTCTAACCTAAATCAAAGCATTGACCTCCCTGTGTTTTTTCCTAACTATTCTAACAGGTCTGAACAAAAATTGCATTGGCTAGATGTTCGTCAGTTAAGGTATTATTTGGATAGAACCAAACAGATCAGGAAAACTGACCAGTTGTTTGTCTCTTATGCAGAAGGCAGAAAGGGACTTTCAGTTTCGAAGGTATCACTCTCCAGATGGCTAACATCTCTGATTTCCTTTGCTTATGAAATTAGACACCAAAAGCTGCCTAACAAGCCTAAGGCCCACTCCACCAGAGCTTTGGCTACTTCTATAGCCTTCCAAGACAGGCTGCCAATTGACACCATTTGTGCAGCGGCTACTTGGGCTACTCCTCACACTTTCATTTCTCATTATAAGTTTGATTTTGCTTCTAGACATAGAGCTAATTTTGGTTCCACTGTTCTCAAGAGTCTGTTCCGATAGGCTACCCGGGACAAGGTGCTAGGGACGCGGTCCCATCCAGCAAGAATGAAGGCGAGATGGACAACTTAACATATAGAAGTTATGTTCTTACCATAACGTTCCATGTTAGTTGTCTTCTTCTCCCTTCTTCTTAAGGCCCCACCCTCCTCCCCCCTAGCCTGGACAGACCTAGAGGAGTTTGATTGTGACCTCTTTTTCTACCACCTCTATTGTATATAGGTATATGCTATTCTGGCATATATGCCTTTCATCAGGTTTCAGGTCACATTCTTCCCTTCCTTTTTATAGAGGTGGGTTTTTCCCCTTTTTCCAGTGGTTCTGGAGTTACTTTTTGGCTGGGCCTAGCTTACAAACGAGATCTGAGGTAATACCGCCTAGCATTGTGGGATATAAGGGGAGCCTCGAGCCGGTGGAACCAACTCTCGAGCTTTTAGAGTGGCCGAGTCAGAGCCGAGGTCGGCTCCGAACCCATCCAGCAAGAAAGAAGGCGAGAAGAAGACAACTAACATAGAACGTTATGGTAAGAACATAACTTCTATTTTCTTCTTTACTGACTATGGGGGCTATAGAGCCAGTTCCTGCAAATCAAGCAGGCCTAAGTTTTTATTCAAGATTTTTTCTGGTACCCAAGAAAGGGGACACCTGGTGCCCTATTCTGGATCTGTCTGTTCTAAACACTTTTCTGGTGATTCCCAAATTCAAGATACTCGCCCTTCAACAGTTACTACCAATACTGGGCAAGGATTCATGGCTAGTAACTTTACATCTCAAGGAGGCTTATCTGCACATCCCAATAAGGGAAAGTTGCAGACAGTTCCTTCGCTTCAGGGCTGGGGAGCAACACTTTCATTTTTCTGCATTGCCCTTTGGCTTATCTACTGCTCCCAGAGTTTTTACCAAGTGCCTGGCTCCAGCCATTGCTTTTTGCAGGCAAAGAAATATTCATATTTATCCTTACCTGGACGACTGTATCATTCAAGCAATTTCCCCAGAACAACTAGAAAAGGATTTGAATTTTGTGAAGAACACTCTCACCTCTTTGGGTTACACTCTCAACGAAAAGAAGTCAAAGTTGGTTCCTACAAGGGCGATTGTTTTCCTGGGAGCGAGTCTGAATACAGCCACCCAGATGGTATTACTCCCTCAACAGAAGCAAGAAGATCTTTTGGCTTACTTCAAAAACTTGGCAAGCATGACCCAGCTCTCTGCAAGGCAGTTCCTGCAAGCACTGGGGTTCATGGCTTCATGTATTTTGTTGATCGCATATGCAAGGCTGCATATGAGAACTTCAGTGGTACCTTAAGAATCTTTGGTGTCAACACACACAGGACTTAGACTTGATTCTACCCCTGATTCCTTGTCTACAAATGGAGTTCCTCTGGTGGGCGACAGCCTGTTCTCAGAACAAGCGTCTGCCTTTCCGCCCACTTCCTGCCAGCCAGATTCTCACCACAGACACCTCAGATGTTGCATGTGGGGCTCATCTGGAAGGCAGGGGCATACAGGAGACTTGGAGCAACCAGCAGATTCATCTGCACATGAACTTAAAAGAATTGATGGCAGTGCAGCAGGCCTTGCTGGCTTTCAAGAACCTACTCTACCCTGGGACTCTGCTGATCAGGACAGACAATACCACAGTCATGTGGTACATCAACAAGCAAGGGGGGACTCACTCTTACCCCATGTGCAGACAAAGCATGAGACTGTTCCATAGCAGCATCCATGGGCTTGCATCTTATAGCCCAGTATCTCCCAGGGAGGCTAAACCCCTTGGCAGATCATTTGAGCAGAAATGTTCTGGATCCTCATGAGTGGCAACTGAACAAGGACATTTTCCACCGCATCACTCATCATTGGGGCACCCCACAAGTGGATCTCTTCTCCTCTCACACCAATCATCTCCTTCCAACCTTCTGCACCAGGGAATTTCATAACAACGCTTGGATGGTGGATGCATTGTCCTTCCCATGGACACATCTCTGTTTATGCATTCCCTCCTCTGCCTCTTCTTCCCAGAGTGCTGCTAAAGATAAGCAATGAAAAACCAAAGGCTATTCTGATAGCACCAGATTGGCCTAGACAGCATTGGTATCCCCTCCTTCAAAGCCTTTCATAGGCTCAGCCTTGGCATCTTCCCCTGGTACCAGATCTATTGGTTCAGGGAGGGGGAAAGTTCCTTCATCCTCATCTTCAAACTATGCATTTAACTGCCTGGCTAATCCTTTAAATTTTCCCAACAGGTGGTCGAAGTTCTTCATAAGGACAGGAGGTGTAGCACCAGAAAATCTTACGGAGATAAATGGAAGAGATTTTGCTCTTGGATGCTGGCTAAAGGAGAAGACTCTTCTTACCCTTCTCTTTCCCTCATTCTTGACTACCTAGCAGGACTGCTTAATGGTGGACTTTATTTTTCTTCAATCAAAATTCACGCTTCAGCAATTTCGGCTCATTGTTCTTTTTGAATCCATTTTTTTCTCACCCCTTAATGAAACAGTTCCTAAGGAGAGCTAGTAATCTTAGACCTCCCAGAAGTGCTCCTTCTCCTGTTTGGGATCTTAATTTTGTCCTGGAAAAACTTACTCTGCCTCCCTTTGAAGCAGCTGCCTGTGCAGATTTGAAGTTTCTATCCTGGAAGACTGCTTTCCTTTTAGCTATTACTTCAGCTAGAAGGGTATCTGAGCTGCAAGCCTTAATGGCAGTAGAACCTTTCATTATTTTTCACTCTGAGTTTCTCTGAGAACTAATCCCTGCTTCATCCCTAAGGTAGTTTCCAGTTTAACCCTTAGCCAGTCTATTCACGTGCCTACATTTTTCAACAACCCCCAAAATAAAGGGGAAAGGATTCTGCAATCTCTTGATGTGCATGGACAGCTAAAATTTTCCTTAGGACTAAATCCTTTCGAAAATCTGAACAGGTGTTGGTTAGTTTTGCTCCTGGGGCTCAGGGTAAAGCTATTTCAAAACAAACCATCTCCAAATGGATTGCTCATTGTATTCATTTTTGTTACTTGCAGTATGGGAAGGTTCCCCCTCAGGGTATTAGGACCCATTCTACTAGAGCAGCCTCTACCTCTGCAGCCTTTCTGAGAGGTGTGCCTACTAAGGACATTTTAGAAGCAGCTACTTGGTCTTCTGTCCATACTTTCACAAAACATTACAATCTACCTTTGTTTTCTAAATCTAGGGCTGGTTTTGCCTCTGCAGTTTTGCAGGGCCTTCTTAACAACCCATAATCTGTGATCCTTCCTCCATCCTTTGTCTTTTTCCTGGGCTTTGGGAATCAACCCATATGTTAGGACTGCAACAGTGAAGCACGAAGAACATAGTACAGTTGAGTACACTTACCATAAATGTAGATGTTCGAGTGTATTCACTGTTGCAGTCCTGGTTTCCCACCCTCCATTCCCCCTTTTTTCCTAAGGCACAGACTATTTACATTTTTATTTTTTGTACGACATGTGTCCAGGGTGCTACCTTCCTGGGTTAGCCTTCTTTTGGGTGGTCCTGACAGTTAAGGCAAGAAAAACTGAGGAAATGGTGTTGGCTGCCTCCCTTTATACCTGACATTCTGACGTCAGTTTTACAGCCGGCGGCAGCCGACGTCATATACCAAGGACTCTGGCATTTGGGCCGACCGGGAGCCAGATAACCCATATGTGAGGACTGCAACAGTGAATACACTTGAACATCTACATTTATGGTAAGTATACACAACTGTACTTTCTGCTGAAAACAATGCATAGAGTAAGAAACTGAGGAATTAACACTTCAAACAACTCTCTGGATTTGTTTAGAGAGGATGGAGGCAAACCAGTCCAGGGTCCTCAGTGATACTGTAGTAACATTCCATTCTGTTAAGCAAAGCAGAATGTTCCATCATGTCAAATACCAGTAAGAGACCTATTAGGACCAGAACAAGAGCAATGACTCTGATCCCTTGACCTTAGCAGATCTTTAGAGATCCCAGTGAAGAGTGTTGTATTTCAAAGTCTGGATTGAAAGCTAAACTGGAAATTATCTTTATCTCTCAGGATTCCAAATGAAAGTATAACATTTTCTCAAGAACTTTGCTGATAGGTGGAAGGTTTGAAATGAGATTATAGTTATCCAGATCATCAGGATGCAAGTCTGCTTTGTTGAGGACTGGATTAATTAAAGGTTCTCCTTCAAGTGAGATGAATGACTGTAACCTGAGGAGAGACAAGGATGTATTGGTAAATGCAGGGCCCACACCCTCCAAGCAAGCCAAAACAAGATGTCTAGAGCACAGGCTGTAGAAGTTCTCACACCAGAAACAGTAGAAATAAAATTAATCATAGTCACATATGGAAGACTTCTAGTAGGCAAGAGGCAGGCTCACATCTGTGTGAACACTAAACCAAACTTGACGAGTGCTTTGTGAGACCCCTGATGTGAACATGACAACAGTATAGTGAGCAAATAATATACATTTTTTAGTTGGTAGTCTTTCACTTGCTGAGGCAGTTTTATACTACATAGCGTATTCATCAGGCAGAAGAATGCAGCAGACTGGTTTACTCATGCTTTAATTTCCTTGGAAAAGTATTCAAATTTCAACCAGAAGATCTCATCCCCGATAAAAGAAATTGGTTATTCAGAGCAAGTATGTTCTGAAGCAGACCAGAGTGACACCACTTGCACTGGAATCTCAGGCTAGTCCTCCCTAATTCAGAGAGTTCAAAATCAAATCTTCAATCAAACAGAACCTGGTTAATTGGTCTTGCAATAGTTTGAGGTCAGAGTGTTTTGTGATGAATCTAGGGCTCTGTTTTAAGCCCCATCCAGTTCATCAGGACTAGTAGCAGTGCAGTTCTGGAGCTGGGACAGCAAAGTAAGGTGTAGGGATGTTGAGACTATCAATAAAGTCTACTGCATTGCATCTGGGATATCTTCTTGGGTTGCAGTTGTGTATGGTCAGTCAAGAACTGAATGATTAAGTAAATGATCACAGCAGGTGACTGGTTCCAAAATCAGACCCCTGGTTCTGACACCAAGTTGTCAGACCAAGTCTAATAGATGGGCAAATATGTGGGCAGCAGCAGAAACCACCTGAAGTTGAATCAAATTCTCTCATAAGACAGAGGAATTATTTAAGAGCTGACTGCTTATTGACTCTGATTTTAAAATCTCTCAGGATAAGCCACCTGGGGAAAGTGAGCAGCGAGGAGGTGACAGAGTTGATGCTTCACCCATGTACTGTTGGGTGGACAGTAATTGAAAAAGTGACCATAGTTTTTTCCTTTGCCTGTCACGTATTTGTAAGAGTTTGTGCAGCTAACTTTGATTATCTTCATATCGATATTTGAACAATAAATAATTGCAATACCCCTGACCCTGTTCTGCATCAGGTGCGGAATCACAAAAAATGTGGGTGGGGAAAAAGGCTGTAATGATGGCATAGTGCCTGATGGCCTGAAAAAAGGCCAGGTAGAGTTTCGCAGCAAACTTGATAAAATGCCAGTCTTGTTCCAAATAGACATGCCATTAAGGTCCATAACCTGGGTTGTTAACCATCCATATTTAAAGACATAACTTTGGGTACATCATGCAAGGCTGACATTGGCCTAGGAGTTTGATATTTCACCCCATAACAGACGCTACAAAAACTGGTGTTTGTCATCATTGAGAAGGGTGAGCAACTCCAGGCTTAAACTATTATTTTTTCATCTCTGTAAACAGTTAAAGTAAAGTAAAAGATAAAAACTGCTCTTAGGGTGTAGGAATTCCTTAATAAAGTATCCAGCAAAGTACACATAAAAGTAAAAAGTAATACCAAGGCATGGTCTAGTCTTCACAGAGAGCAGGCAGTCAAAAAAGTTAAAACAAAGCTTTAATAAATCCAGAGGTTAGCACTTTCACAGTGTGTCTCATTGCTTCCTCCGACCATAACAGAAATGAAAGTCAACATTTTTAAACATTAAGCAACCAATCAAAACACAAAATCAACAATTAATCAATTAACTAATCAACGTAACTTTAAGAATGGTTTAAGTGAAACCCAGTCATTTAACGCACACCCTCTATCAGCACGTATCCCTATAAGCCATCTGGGTTCAAAATATTCTGTGTGTGTTTTAATATCACCCATCCATTCGCTCTGTGATAGTACTTCTACTGCCATAAATTTAAATATATGGCTACTGTTTCTCTCACTAACATGTTTCGCCAGTGCATTGTTTGTAGAAGAGATGCATATATGGTATAAATGCTGTCTAATATGTGCTCCAAGTTCCCCATCTGTTTTCTCTAGATAAAATGCTCGGCATTCCTGGCATACTGCCAGGTAGACCACATGCTTGATGCTACAATCAGCTGAAACTTGGAACTTATATAAATATCCTGTAACAGGATGTAAGAACTCAGTAAATAGGCTTATGAAGGAGCAGTAATTACAGTGATTACATGGTTTTGTGCCTAGACAATAATTTACTCTTTTTATATCATTACATATCTTCCCATGATAGCATAACATTCTCCTTGTATTCTTTTTATTCTTGAATATGAACTTCGGAGTGTCACCCACCAAATTCTTAACCATGGGTTCAACCACTAACACATCCCAATACTTCTTAATTTCTGTTATTCCCTTGTAGTTACTGCTAAAATGAAGTGACATCCTCAGGGCATTGTTTTTGGTTCGTTCAGTATGCACTAATGTATTATCTCTTCTAGAAAAATATGGTTTTGCTGGACCCCCTCTCATGTTCCTGACCTTATTTAACTCTGATGACACATCATTATCTTTGTAACCCCTTTCTCTAAACATATTACCTAATTTCAACAGTTGTCGATCAAAGTCTTTGCCATCTGCATGGAGTCGGGATGCCCTCATGCCCTGACCTGTTACTACATTCCAAAAATCATATCCCCAGTGCATGCTCTGTCTATGTAAGTATGTGTTCCTAGAACATGATTTCCTATAAACACCTGTATAAAAAGTAATATTTTTTCATCTCTGTGAACAGTTAGTTTAGGTGGCTCCAGTGGTGTCGGGAGGACAAAGGGACAACAGTTGGTCCTTTTCATGAGTAATAATAATAATAATAATGAAAAAAAAAACTTAGCAGGGATGAAGTGACAGGCAACCTGGATAAAAATTTAAAACTTAATTCGCTGAATTAAACTCGCATTAAAATTAGAAGAAAACAGTAAAGTAAAATACAAGAAATCATTAAAAGAATCCTGAAATTGAATATTCGATGGTGGCCAGAGAGTGACAATGTTAAAAAAAATATTTACAGCTGCAAATTGTAATTGGTCATGATCTGGAAAAAGAAACTTGAGACTGTGATTAGTCCACTTAAAAGGAAAAGTTCAAGTGAGTGAATTTACCTGATGTAACCTGAACCCAAAACTCCCAAACTGTAGTATACAGTTAGAAAAATTAAGACTGTAACATTCCGATACAATGACAGTGCAATAAGTAGTGATGGATGGTAAGATTGTACAGAGCCACACTGCAGATAACTTCTGCAAAGGTGGAAAGCATTAAACAAAAGGGGACTGGTAAAAGGGCTTGGGCAAAATATTAATGCTCCTAAAACATCCACCAGCACAGCAAAAGAAAACCGTAACATTTGACATGGTGGTAGCCTGGTCAGAACAGGAAAAGTTAGATAAAATTCAAAAGATTGTAGGTAAAGGCAGGTGCAAGTGACCGGCTACAGAAAAGTAAGTCATAGACAGTAATTTGTGGAAGTTACAGTGACAGAAGTCCAAGATGTCTTCAAAGATAGTAAACTGAACAGAGACTGGTCAGATGTAGAAGACTGGATTCAGACAAACTGATAATCTGACAAGAAACGGTCTTAAATTGGAGAGCGACTTAGCTGAGACAGAGATTCTGTTAAGTACCTAAAGCTTTCACAAGTGGGGAAGATGGAAATAAAGCATTGTACGAGAGATGATGTGTTAAAATGTCTGAATTTTGCCATGGTCCACCAAACTGATATTTGAGGAAACAAAATGCCATAGTTGTTAATTAAAACACCTGCACAGTTCAGAAAATGCCTATGGATAATGTTTTCTAAGAAAATTAGCACATGATCAAAGGCAGACCACGGAATAGAGTCCCAAAATCTGGCAAAGCCAGGAGAGTAACGCAGACAATCAGCGTATCAGGGCGAAGACAACAGTACCATTTGTGATGCCCTTCATTGTAAGATAGTATGCAAGTAAACAGTAAGTAAAACTGCTGTCAAGACTGGATGCTGAAAGAAGACCAAGCAGTAAGTGAAAAGTAAATCTGTAAGCAGCAGCAAAACATTCTGTCATAAGTTAACTGATGATTCAGAATGGAGCTAAGAACTTTGACTGTAAAAATAAATAAAGTAAAAATAATAATATAGCAATAACCCTCAGCTGGGTGTGAGTAATGCTGGATTTATCCATAGTTGGAGTGGTTTGGTCATGAGGGCAACGCCCAAGTGACCAAACAAAGCCAACCGTGGGTAAATCCAGCATTCCCCACACCCAGCCGTGTGTTATTGCTATTATACAATGGTTTTAGTTTTGTGTTGTTATCTTTGTGTTGTTGTTATTTAGGTTTTTGTTTGCTTTACTTTGTATTCTTCCACTTTTTGTGAGATAAAATAGTCCACACTTTAACTTTGTGTTTATTGTTTATTTCTGTTTTAATTTAAATACACATTATTATTAATTTTTAAGAGATGTTAGGGAATAATTGTATAAGTAGATGTAGTTTTAAAGCTTTTGCTTTGTCTTCATGTTGTAGTTTCTAGGCACAGTTTACATTAATTACAGTAGGTGTGAAAAAGATGCTTTAGTGTAGTTTAATTAATTGGTCACAAGATGGCGATGTAGTGCTTGTTAATTCAGTTTTGGAATAATTGGTATAAGTTGTTGGTGGTGTATTTTGTTGACTTGACCTTGTATTAAAATATATGGCATTGCATGGAGCTGATGTGTTTGTTTGCTTGTCATGTGTCCTAGGGAGGATAGTTTATGAACAGGAGCACTTCGACCTACCTATTTGTGGTTTGGTTAAAAACGTGCGGAGACCGCTGTGTATGTAGTGTTTCTTCGTTTTTTTCTACAGTCCTTGTGCAGACCAAATTTTTGTGCATGTTGTGATGCATTTTTTGTTACACTTCTATTAAGTAGTCAGCCATTATTAGATAGTTATTGGGTTTAAGACAGTTTATTTGGTATGTTTCTGTTAACAAGGAAAAGAACATTAACAGCAGCTGAAAAAAAGGGTTTGCCTTGTTAACGGAAAAGCACGAAATAAAGCATGTCTTAAACCTGATAACGGTCTAATAATGCCTGACTACTTAACAGAAGTCTTACAAAAAATATTGATTTGGAAGGGAGAATTCAAGGGCAGCTTTTCCCAGATTTAGGGGGCACAAACTTCTCTTCAGACTGCAGATGTGCTGTACTGTCCCAAATCCAAATAATACACGTCTCGGTGGGAAGCTTGCTGTGTCGCTTGCTCTTGCGACATATTTCTGTTAGTCTCAATACCTCTTTCCCTTAACAGAATGACTCTCGCCTCTTTTTACTGGGGTGTAACGGTCCAATCAGTCCTGGTCTCATACTTGCTGACTGGAAGGATTTTTTTGTTTATACCGTTCTTGCATTTTATCTTTCCCTTGATGGTTGCTATGTTTTCAATTGTAGTTGTACAAATGTTTATTTCAGTTGTTTAGTGTCACTCAATGTCTTATTTGTTGCGTTTTAGAAATTAAGCAGATGGTACACAAATTAATGATTATTTTAGAGTTTGTGTATGCGTCCCAGAAGAGTTGGAATATGTGTTTTAGTGGATGTGAAGCCTTTTTTTTTAGGTAGTATTAAAGTGAGAAAGGAGTTTTCTGACTTTTGAGGTGATATTAATATGAGGAGAATCTTGGTTATGATTGTATAGACTGTAGTCACGGCTGCAGGATACGTTAGCGGCCCGGACTTCTTACTTAGGAAACTTTGGATTTATAATGTGCACGCTGGTTGGATTGGCCAATCAGCATGCACGTTTCTCGTCTTTGTGGAAATGCCATTGTATTCAAATATCTCAGTGTGTTGGACCCCCCAGAAGTTTAAAAAACGTTTTTCTGTAGCATCTTCTCCTTTACACAAGTTCCAGATATAGATGAAGTTTGTAAACTTTAAGGATATTTTAGGCTTATTCCTGCCTTTTGGTATTGTTGAAGTTACTGTTTGCTTGCGATTGGAACCTGTCACTTCTAGTTCCTTAAAGTCCTTTTGGCTTCCTTCCTTGACAGCAGGCTTTTGTATATATGTGGCAGCAGTGGTTGCCCTCTTTCCATCCTATAACTGCATTAGGTTCCCTGCCCCTCTGTTTGTTGTGCATGCACAGCTATTGCATGGGTTTCTTTCCTGCGTGACCCCCACCCCCCACTTGGGATTAACTACAATACACATTTTCCACTTCATCCACTGAAGCTGACTATTGTAACTAAATAAAACTCCAGGAAGCAAGAACCTGACACCCTACAGCTTTTCTGTTGTAATAGTTGCATGGGTTTTTTTCCTGTGTGACCCCCATCCCCCACTTGGGATTAACTATGCAGAATGCAAAGTTCCTATAATCACAGCTGCACAGGTAAAAAATACACTCTCCAAAGCCAAGAACACAGCATCCATGGGACCTAACAATATCCCAGGCTGCGTTCTACATGAACTACAGAATGAACTGGCACCCTACCTAAGTACCATGTTCAGTCATAGCCTCACCTCAGGCTTTGTACCCACTGAATGGCGCACCGCGATGGTTATCCCACTCCACAAAGGGGGAGCCACGACGGACCCTGGGAACTAGCTCCCCATTAGCCTGACGAGCCTGGTCTGCAAGGCCATGGAACGTATCATCGTGGAACTCATAAACAAAGACATTGGTAATCTCCAGACTCTGGACCCTACCCAGTTTGGATTTGGAAAAGGCAGATCATGTCTCCTAAACCTGATTGACTTCTTTGAAGCAGTCACCAAAGCCATAGATAAGGGTAAAATGGTTCACACAGCTTATCTAGATCTCGCCAAGGCTTTCAACACCATCCCCCACTCTGGAATTATAGATAAGCTCACTAAACTAGGTATAAATCCCTATGTCACAAGATGGGTTGCCAACTGGCTCATGGACAGAACCCACACTGTGAAAGTAGCGGATTCCAAATCCGACATCAGATCAGTGACAAGTGGAGTACCACAGGGTTCAGTCCTGGGTCCTCTCCTGTTTGGTATCTACTTTTCTGAAGTGCAGGCCAACACAGAAGATCTTTATTAACAAAGTTTGCAGATGACTGCAAACTAGGAGCCATAATCGAAACTCCTAACAATGTGGACAAACTACAAAAGGGCCTCACTGAGACAGATACCTGGTGTCAAAGCCATGACCTGAAGCTCAATGCCAAAAAGTGTATTGTCATCCCCTTTGGTAAAATCTCTGTACCCATGAACTACCACATAGCTGGTAGTCTACTTAATGCCGAAAATGTGATAAGAGACCTTGGGACTCAGGTGGACAGTAGTCTCTCCTTTGATAATCACATCGCCACAGTGGTCAGGAAATCCTTCTACGTGGCTCATCTCATCACAAAAGGATTCTCATCCAGAAAAAAAGAGGTCATTGTTCCCCTCTACTCATCACCCATTAGACCCATTATAGAGTACAACGCCCCTTTTGGTATGTACCTCACAAGACATCTACAACAACTGGAAAGACCACAGAAATACCTCACAAAGAGGATTACTGGCCTCAAACAGATGCCCTATGCAGACCGTCTCAAAAAACTACAGCTTTACTCCATGGCATATCGCCTACTCAGGGCGATCTCTGCCTAACATACAAAGCTATGTCAAACCCAGAGCTGCTGGACATGCTCCACAAAGAAATCCCAATCCCTTCTAGCTACACGCTCTAGGGACCTAAACCTTGTCACCACAATAAACAGAACATGCTGGAGGGATAGATTCCTGTCCCTGAGACTTCCCATACTCTGGAACAGACTACCTATCTATGTCAAACAGAGCTCCTCATTAGCACTCTTCAAGACAAATCTTGATGATTGGATGGGAAATGGGAAATTCACCCCGGGGATCACTTCTGTGGCTCTGCTTGACAGGGGCACAGGAAATTAATTTTCTTGGATGGCGAAAGCCAGGGTACATTTTTTATCTAGGCTTGTATGGGCCCTAGGGCCAATAGCCTAGTACCTACCTATGAACTACAATACACATTTTCCACTTCATCCACTGAAGCTGACTATCGTAACTAAATAAAACTCCAGGAAGCAAGAACCTGACACCCCACAGCTTTTCTGTTGTAATAGTTGCATGGGTTTCTTTCCTGTGTGACCCCCCCACACACACACACTTGGGATTAACTACAATACACATTTTCCACTTCATCCACTGAAGCAGACTATCATAACTAAATAAAACTCCAGGAAGCAAGAACCTGACACCCTACAGCTTTTCTGTTGTAATAGGTGAATTACAACTTAGTTTTTGTTAGGTTTTAAGGCTTAAAAGCTGTGTGCACAACATCAGTGAAGGGTTCCAGCCAATTGACACTAGATTGGGCCAATACCTTGAATTGGCCTTACACACACACACACACACACACACACACACACACACACACACACACACACACACACACACACACACACACACACACACACACACACACACACACACACACAGTCCCAAGCCTTTACTGTTTACATAAGTAAATTTTGCTTGTACTTTCAGCATAGTCTCTAGACTAATCACAACTCTCTCTAAAACTGCCTAACAGCCCTGTTTATGTGCCTGCAGTGAAAATTAAAGTATTACAGAGGCTCAGAACTACGTCATTTAAGCTTTTGTTAGATACTGATATTTTAAGCTCAGTACTCACCTTTAAACTGATAATTTTTTCAGGTCTTCTCCCTGTGGGGGAGGGACACAAGTTCCTGGCTAATCCTGTTCTAGCTGCTCTCTACTCCATTCCCTGTCTGTTACTCCCAGCCCCACCCCCTGATTATCTTCATTAGTCAGTCCCCTTCTCTGGCGCCATATTTAAATCATCTCTCAACTACCTAACGCATATTTATTTTCCATCCTATAACTGCTTTAGGTTCCCTGCCCCTCTGTTCGTTGTGCATGCAAAGCTAGTAAGTAGAGCAGTGCTATATTTCTATTAGAGTTGATATGCATTTCTGTCTTATTACTGTTTAACTTCTGATTTATTTGGTTATTTCTGTTAACTGCTGAGTCATTTGACGGTGCTGAGTTGTAACTGATGTTCAGAACTCCTATATGCTTTGAGAGCTAGCTATTGTATTAACTGACAAACTGCTTGTATGTCTGTCTTATTTCATGATTGTAGAGCTTAATTGTATATCTGCCAGGCATCCTTTTAACTGCTTGCAAATCTTATTTGTGCTCTGACTGCATGTGTAAGCATTCCTGTTGTGTGGTACTGCTCTTAGAAGGCTCAGAGGCTGTACTTTTTAATTGCTTTTATAGAAGACTAAGTGAGTGTAGTTCATGTTATTGTTCATATTGTATAACTTAGCTGTAAAATTATTGGCTTAGAACAGCCATACATGCTTTGTGCAATATATCCTGTCTGTATTCACTGCTGGATTGTACAGCTGTTATCAGTCAGAGGCTGCATGGCAATGCTGATAATGTATGCAATATAATCAATTTTACTTTTTATCTGTATACCTTGCATGCTTTGCACTTCACATTCTGTAACCTTTGCACTAATTCTGCCTTATTTAATTTTATTTTTCAGTTGCATGGGTTTCTTTCCTGCGTGACCCCCTGCCCCACCCACTTGGGATTAACTACAATACACATTTTCCACTTCATTCACTGAAGCTGACTATCATAACTAAATAAAACTCCAGAAAGCAAGAACCTGACGCCCTACAGCTTTTCTGTTGTAATAGGTGAATTACAGTTTAGCGTTTGTTAGGTTTTAAGGCTTAAAAGATGTATGAACAGCATCAGTAAAGGGTTCCAGCCATTTGACACTAGATTGGGGCCAATACCTTGAATCAGCCTTACACACACACACACACACACACACACACACGCCCGAGGAGAGGGGGGTGCAGCCGGTACATCGCTCCAGTGCCTATGAAGCTGAAGGAGGCCCAATGAAGCCCAAGAAACATCACGAAAGCCAAAATGTGTCATTGTCTCGACTCTCAAGAAGGAGACGTCTTTACAAACTAAGACAAAAAAATGGCGCGAGAACTTTCGCATACAAGATTGCAAAGCATTGTGTGAGCGCGAAGCAATAGAAGGTCGTGACAGTGATAAAATACTTTTGAAGTTTTGAGTGACATACTGCGGTGCATTCAAGATTCAACTAACAAAAACTTGTGAAAGTGACTATCAATGAGTGTTCTCACGTGTTCATTCCTACTAGCTTCAAACTTATTGCTCGGATTATTCCTGCTTGCTTTCCTGCCGAATCCCGGGAGGAAGAAGAAAACAGGATACAAGCTGATACATTGTGGACTGCAAAGAAGACTTTACAGGAAAGCGAAGGAAGAAATAATTCCACAGGTAAAGTTCCCTGTAAATGCTGTAATTGTAGCATAAAGGACCCACTGACATCGCGTGCCTTTTTGTCTAAGTTATCGAGAAATTCGAGACTTGACTCTTAAACCTAGTTGATTTCTTTGAAACAGTTACCAAAGCCATAGATGAGGGCAAGGTAGTCCACACAGCCTACCTGGACCTCGCAAAAGCCTTTGACACAATACCCCACTCGGGTATCTTAAATAAGCTTACCAGCTTAAATATCAACCCCTATATCACAAGATGAGTTGCAAACTGGCTCAGAGATAGAACCCACATGGTCAGAATCGCAGGTGCCATGTCCGAATCCAAACCAGTTACAAGTGGCGTCCCACAGGGCTCAGTTCTGGGACCTCTCTTGTTCGGTATATACTTCTCTGAGGTTCAGGCTAACACAGGGGGGTTATGGCTGGCAAAGTTCGCAGATGACTGCAAACTGGGGGCCATAATCGAATCTACAGCTGACACAAGCATCCTCCAAAAGGGTCTCACAGAGACGGATGCTTGGTGCCAGAGCCACGGCCTTAAGCTAAATGCTAAAAAGTGCATAGTCATCCCCTTTGGGAAAAACAAGGTGCCCACAAATTACCACATAGGTGGTAATCCATTAAGTAGGGAAGAAGTAATTAGAGATTTGGGGACCAACGTAGATAGTAATCTCTCCTTTGATAATCACGTTGCCAAAGTGGTTAGAAAGACCTTCTATATAGCCCACCTTATCATGAAAGGCTTCATATCTAGATCGAGAGGTCATTGTGCCACTCTACTCGTCACTCATCAGGCCCATAATTGAATACAATGCCCCTTTTGGGATGTACCTTACCCGACACCTGCAGCAACTGGAGAGACCCAAAAGTACCTCACCAAGAGGATCATGGGCTACAAACAGATGTCCTATGCAGCTCGACTAAAGAAACTCCAGCTCTACTCAGTTGCTTACCGCCTACTCAGAGGCGATCTATGCCTGACGTACAAAGCCATGTCAAACCCAGAATTAATGGACATGCTCCACCTCAAAAAATCCAAGTCCCTTACAGCTACACACTCCAGGGACCTAACGCTCAGCACAAAAATAAATAGGACATGCTGGAGGGACAGATTCATTTCCCAGAGGCTCCCCTCACTCTGGAATAGAATCCCAATTCATGTTAAACATAGCCCCTCGCTGACCCTCTTAAAGCGAAATTTGAATGCGTGGATGGGAAATCGCAAATTCACCCCTGGGATCTCCCCAGTGTCCCTGCTAGACAGAGGCACAGTAAACCAATCTTAAAAGGGTACCTTCTGTGACCTACTTTACAGAGGCACAGTAGGCTAATCTAATAGGGAGGCGGAAGCCAAATACACTCTGGCTAGGCTTATAAATGCCCTAGGGCAGATAGCCTAGTATCTACCTATGAACCTATAAACGGCTTGACAGTTTGCAGAAATCAATAGCAATATTGTCCTAACTTTCGAACCACTAACAAAATTCTCGATAGCAGTACAGCAAATTTTTATGTTCTATATTTCATTTCAGGTACCGGCCTTAAACATGTCATCTCAAAAATCTGGAGCTCAAAAATGTAAAGAAAAACAAAAACGTGATGAGATTAATAAAAAAGGACTGCAAACACTCTTTCAAGCTGGCGTTAAATGCAGAACTAAAACAAAGGACATAATCTCATGAAGCCAGTTTGGATTTTCAGAAAACATCAGATCAAGTAAATCCTAATGTGATTCTTGTACAAAAGGTGGTTGACGCGAATGTGGATTTGGAGGATGGAGGATATGAGAGAAAAGGAGATTTGAAGGAACAAGTGAATGTTAGTGATGAAAAGAGAAGTGAGGCAACGAGTACGTCAATGTCTACAGAATTTGGCCATGGTGAAGAAAAGAGTAATATTGGAATTGACATTGGACATCTTGTAACAGAGGATGTTAAGTTGTCAATCTCGCCTTTATTCTTGCTGGATGGGTTCGGAGCCGATCCTCGGCTCCGACTCGGCACTTGCTAAGCTCGAGAGTCACTTTTACCAGCTCGAGGCAGCCCCATATCCCATGATGCAAGGCGGTATATACCCAGATCTCATTTGCTGCTTCGCTGATGAGGTACTCCTTTTGCCAGCTCGTGATAAGTAAATCTTTTTACTGTTGTTAGACTCCCCAATCCTAGTTTTTCTCAATTATTTTAGTATAATTGTCATTTGTACGTAGTTGTAGGGTCTCTAAGCCATTTTACCCGTTTTCCCTACTTGTTTTTATTTAGTCAGGCCTTCTTTTCCTACCCATCCCTTCCTGTCAGGGTGTGTGTGTGGGGTATATATATTCCCCTTTATATTAAAAATTTAAAATTAAAAATTTAATTTTCTGACTGGGACTGTGTGAGTCTAGGTGTGTGTGTACTCACTATGTCAAAGGAACAGAGGGTCTCAGGCTTCAAGAAGTGTGACTCGTGCTGTCAGAAGATGTCTCTGACAGACGGTCACACTTCTTGTATCTACTGCCTGGGACCTCTCCACCTGCAGGACTCCTGTGCTATCTGTCACTCTTTCAGCCAGAGAGTCCTGCAGGAAAGGAGAAACAAATTAATATTGAGAGGACTGCTTAAACCGGAGGACTCCCCAGCCAAATCGGCTCCGGGCAAACCCTCTAAGACCACCAAGGCCCAGGCTTCTGTTTCTAAGCCTTCGGCCTTGGCTCCGACTCCTTTGGAGTCGAGATCGGCTCCGGCTGGAGCCGATCCTATTTTGGCTAAATCTTCGGCACCGATGGCTATCGGTGCCGACACTTTGACTGTCACATTGGTGTCGGCTCCGACCGGCTCCGACCACCATGTGGCTAAGGCTTCGGTATCGGCGCCGACCGGCTCCGATACCATTATTTCCTTGCCTGTATGGAGCCGATACATCCTTGGCTACACTCGGAGCCGAAAAGTTGTCGGCTCCGGCTGGAGCCGAGGGTTCATCGGCTCCGATGGTTCCTTCGAGGAAGAGGTCCAGGTCTCCCTCTTTGGAACCGATACTGTCGGCTCCGACCTCTCCTCTTCTTTCGGAGCGGAGCCATTGGAGCCGATCATCTAGGTCTTCCAGGCTGTCAGACCATGATTTGGAGAGAGTGGTAAGCAGATTGTTAAAATCACAGGCACTAGCCCAAATGCTTCATAGTCCGTCTCAACAGACGACTATTAGTCCACACCCTCTTCAAGTTCCTCCTTCGACTCTCCTCCAGAGCTCGGAGCCGGAGTCTATGGGATTAGTCACTGCTATGGCTGCGGGGCAGATACCACCCCTTTTTGCTCCTTCAGCTTCTACTCTTATCTCCTCCTCGAGACCTTCGTTGGAGGGATCCGGTGGTCGGGCTTCCCTGGTCTGCTCCGAGGGGGTGAGTGGCATCGGACCCTTGTCCCACCCTGCTCTTCCCCTCGGGGCTTCGGCCTTGGTGAGCTCGGCCCCGATATCTGCCTCGGAGCCTTCCCCCTCGGTGGACCCGGGAGCCCCTGTTTCTTCGGAGTGGGCTCTCTCGGATCTCCCTGGGAGGGGAGCCTTCGAGGTGATGAGGAGTGTGCTGGCCCCTGGGCTCAGTCAGCAGTCTATCCCCTTAGCTCCTCCCTCTATGGTGCATGTAGATGTCTCTTCCCGCTCTCTTGCTCCCGGACCAAGAGATCCACCGCCTCCGGTTTCCCCACTGGGAAGAACCCCCTCTTCCGAGGATTCTCCTGATCCTTCAGGAGATCCTCCGCGTAAGAGGACCTGTAAGAGGAAGCACCTAGACTCCCCTGAGTCTACAACTTCAGATACCGACTTAGATGAGTCTGAGGGGTCCCCAAGATCCCACTCTGAGGATGTCTCTTTTTCAGACATCCTAGAACTCCTAAAACAGAGGGGAAACTGGCCCTCCATAAATCCCTCCGAGGATGAGTCGGTATACCTAGAGGCGTTCGGATCTCGACCCTCCACCTCGTGGGTGTCTCCGCCTTTTGACCCCCTCATGGAGGTAATAGCTCAGAAGGCGTGGGCATCTCCTGATTCCGTAGAACCAGTTCCCAGGAGGCCTTCTAAATTTATTACAGCCCCTTCCGAAAAGCAATTCCTTACAAAAGGTGTCCCTGTTGATGCCATGGTGGTGGCGGCCGCCACTAAGAAGGAACTTGCAGATCCTTCCGTACCAGTCCATCCTCCTAACAAAGATTCTAGGACCATGGACAGGTATGGTAAGTGGATGTTTTCCTCAGCGACCTTTGCTATGCGTTCGCTGAATTACTTATGTCACTTCACCAGACTTCAAAGGGACATCCTTAAAGAATTAGGTGAAGTAGTACAGGATCCTACAGCTCCAGGAGCTCAGGACAAGATTGCTTCTCAGCTAGGAATCCTTAACTCCATAGCCAACTCCTCCATGCGGCTGATTTCGTATGCAGCAGATGGAGCGAGTAGAGCTGCAGGGACAGGAGTGGCTCTTAGGCGTCAGTCCTGGATGCGGCTCTGTAATTTTGCAGATCCCTTTAAGGCGTCCTTCACAAACTCTCCCTTCGATGGATCAACATTGTTTGGTCCTCAGGTGAAGGATACGTTGACCAGGTGTGAGCAAGACGGCAAGACTCTCTCTGCCATAGGGGTCAGTTTTTCCACCCCTTCTAGGCCTTACCCTAAAGGACAAAAGGGCGGAAAGATGTGGTTCCGTAAATTTCAGGGAGTCACGCCGGATACACGTGGTCACTTTACCCCTAGAGGCAGAGGGGGTAATAATAACAGACGCCGCCCTAGGGGCAGAGGGGGTCCACAAAACCAGGGAAGCAGAGAGCCTCTCTCTGACAAGCCCTTCCAGCATCCCTGAGGTGTTGCCCGACTGTCCATCCTTGGAGGCAGTCGGGGGAAGATTATCGCTGTACCCAGAAGCCTGGCGTTCCCTCTCACAAGACAAATGGGTACAGTCGATCATATCCGAGGGTTACAAGATTCCTTTCGAGGAAACTCCCTTCACTCACAAAAATTCCCTTCCAGATGTTCCACCCGCTCTAAGGGAAATCGCAAAATTAGAAGTATCAAAACTTCTACACAAAAGGGCCATTCAGCCAGTTACAACAGACCAGTCAGAGCCCGGAATCTACTCAAGGTTCTTTTTGGTTCCCAAAAAGACGGGAGATTGGAGACCAATATTGGACCTCAGCAGGCTCAACAAGTCTGTGAAAAAGACAAGATTTCGGATGGTCACACTTCAATCGATTTTGCCCTTTCTGGGCAAAGACAACTGGATGTGCTCAATAGACCTTCAGGATGCGTACTATCACATAAAAATCCACAGACGCTCCAGAAGGTTCCTCCTGGGTACAGTCGATCATATCCGAGGGTTACAAGATTCCTTTCGAGGAAACTCCCTTCACTCACAAAAATTCCCTTCCAGATGTTCCACCCGCTCTAAGGGAAATCGCAAAATTAGAAGTATCAAAACTTCTACACAAAAGGGCCATTCAGCCAGTTACAACAGACCAGTCAGAGCCCGGAATCTACTCAAGGTTCTTTTTGGTTCCCAAAAAGACGGGAGATTGGAGACCAATATTGGACCTCAGCAGGCTCAACAAGTCTGTGAAAAAGACAAGATTTCAGATGGTCACACTTCAATCGATTTTGCCCTTTCTGGGCAAAGACAACTGGATGTGCTCAATAGACCTTCAGGATGCGTACTATCACATAAAAATCCACAGATGCTCCAGAAGGTTCCTCCGCTTTCGGCTGTGGTCCAGTCATTACCAATTCAGAGCCCTGCCCTTTGGTCTCACTACAGCCCCCAGAGTGTTCACCAAATGTATGGCAGTGGTCACGGCTCACCTGAGACGTCAAGGATTCCAGGTGTTTCCGTATCTCGACGACTGGCTCCTCTCAGCCACCACCAGGCATCAACTTCTCCAAGCCAGAGATTACACCCTAAATCTCTGCACTCATTTAGGAATTTCTATCAACTACGAAAAATCCTCCTTATTGCCCTGCCAATCTATTACTTTTATAGGCACAAATTTAGACACTGTCCGGATGTCAGCAAACCTCACAAGCAACAGAATCCTAGATATCCAAAACCATGTGCGGATCATCCTGGCCAGCAAAAAGGTGCAAGCCAGACTGGTCCTAAAAGTATTGGGCCTCATGGCAGCTGCCATTACTCTTCTCCCTTTGGCCCGCTTTTACATGCGTCTCCTTCAATGGATGTTGTTCACCCAATGGTCCTACCAACAACTCCCCATGCGTCATCAAATTCTGGTGACACAAACTTGCAAAAACCATCTATCCTGGTGGATTTCTTCTCCCCAGGTTCATCAGGGCAGACCCTTTTGTTTCCCCGGCCCTGGTAGCCACAGTCACTACGGACGCCTCCCTGATCGGGTGTGGGGGGGTCATTATCAGGGCAGGATGGTTCATGGGACGTGGCAACCGTTCATATACCACCTGCACATAAATGTCCTAGAGATGAGAGCAGTGCTTTTAACGTTGCAAGCCCTCAACGACTTTCTTCCCTTGGGAACAATTGCAGTTCACATGGACAATATGTCCGTAGTGTGGTATATCAACAAGCAGGGCGGAACCAAGTCCTACCCCTTGTGTCGAGAAGCTCTCAGACTTTGGCAATGGGCGATCTCCTCTCATCGGTTTCTGGTAGCAACGCATATCCCTGGGAAAACCAACATTTTAGCGGACAGATTGAGCAGAGTTATTCTCATGCCTCACGAGTGGTCTCTCAAACAATCTATAGTGGAGGAGATTTTTCAAGAATGGTGCCGCCCATGTTGGGATCTTTTTGCTACTCCCCTAAACAGCAAATGCCCAGACTTCTTCTCTCTTCCCACTTCCAGGCCATCCCCCCAGAGACGCTCTTACCCAAGATTGGCCCCAGGGACTTCTTTATGCCTTTCCTCCCTTTCCTTTGATACCACAGGTACTCCAGAAAGCTACCGTTTTGAGAGCCAAAATGATTCTCATTGCCTCGTATTGGCCTTGACAAATTTGGTTTCCGTTCCTCCATCGTCACCTCTTGGCGCAGTCGTGGCATCTGGACCCAGTGCCAGATCTTCTGATCCACCAATCGGGTCAGCTGCATCGGTCCATTCCTTCTCTCAACCTCACAGCTTGGTTGCTCCACTTCCTTCCTTAGCCAGGCTTCCTATGATCTCTAGCCCTGTTAGGGATATCATAGTGGCTTCCCTTAAATCCTCTACTAGAAGGATTTACACTAGCAAGTGGAAACGTTTCTCCCTTTGGGCAAAATCAAGGAATATAGATCCCTTTACTGCCCCTGTTCATGCAGTTTTGGATTTTTTAGCAGAAATCTTTCACTCGGGTTCTTCAGCTTCCACTGTCAAAGTTCAGTTAGCTGCGATCTCGAACTTTCATGTCGGGTTTGCAGATCACAACATTATGTCCCACAGGCTTTGTAAAGCTTTTCTAAGAGGAGTTTTTCTCCTTAATCCTCCTGTCAGGAGTCCTCCTCCTCAATGGGACCTAAATCTAGTGCTGACATCCTTAATTCTTCCTCTCTTCGAGCCAGCTGTTTCATGTTCTCTAAAGTTTCTTTCATGGAAGACACTCTTCCTTGTCGCTATTACCTCGACTAGGAGAGTATCAGAACTGCATGCCCTCTCTGTTCGTCCCCCATATTTGGTCTTCCACAAGGACAGAGTATCATTGAGAACTAATCCTTCCTTTTTGCCCAAGGTTGCTTCAAAAACAAATTTAAACCAATCTATTGATCTCCCTGTATTTTTTCCCAATTACTCCAACAGATTGGAACAAAAATTACATTATCTTGATGTTCACCGCCAACTCCGATATTATTTGGACAGAACAAAACAATTCAGAAAGTCCGATCAACTCTTTCTTTCTTATGCTGAGAATAAGAAAGGCCTTCCTGTTTCCAAAGTGACCTTGTCTAGATGGCTTTCTTCCACCATTTCCGAAATCTATCAACTTAGGGGCAAACAGCTGTGCTCAAAACCAAAGGCACATTCCACCAGAAGCTTAGTCACTTCCACAGCTTTTCAGGCTAGAATTCCCTTAGATACTATTTGTGCAGCAGCCACTTGGGCCACTCCTCATACCTTTGTTTCTCATTACAAATTGGATTTGGCCTCCAGGGATAGAGCCAGTTTTGGTTCTACGGTTCTCAAGAGTCTGTTCCATTGAGCCACCCAGGATAGAGGTGCTAGGGACGCGGTCCCATCCAGCAAGAATGAAGGCGAGATTGACAACTTAACATTTAGAAGTTATGTACCTACCATAACGTTCCATGTTAGTTGTCTTCTCTCGCCTTCTTTCTTGCGACCCTCCCTCCTGCCCCCTTGCCTGGACAGACTTTGATCTCCCTTCTCAGGAAGATTGCTTCTTTGGGCGCCAGTTAGTTATCTGGGTTCCCATTATAGCCCTTTTTTGTTTAGGCTAATTGCTCTTCTTTCCTTAGTGGAAAGTTTTTTGTGCTAGGTGTTTTTCCCTATAAGTACCAAATGAGATCTGGGTATACCGCCTTGCATCATGGGATATGGGGCTGCATTGAGCTGGTAAAAGTGACTCTCGAGCTTAGCAAGTGCCGAGTCGGAGCCGAGGATCAAACCCATCCAGCAAGAAAGAAGGCGAGAGAAGACAACTAACATGGAACGTTATGGTAGGTACATAACTTCTATATCCTTCTCAGTTGGATATAGAAAACTGTGCTATGAAAGGTCATATTGGCATTCCTAAAACATTTCCCAAAGATATGAATAACCAAGTTTTTCCAGAAAGCATACTAACATTTCGAAATTTGAATGGTAGCACAAAATCCACTGAAATTTGAATGGTGAGAAACATGTCCAAGATTGGCTTGTCTGGAGTGATGTTAAACAAACAATGTTAAGTTGTCAATCTCGCCTTCATTCTTGTTGGATGGTTTCGGAGCCGACCCTCGGCTCCGACTCGGCCTATACTAAAGCTCGAGAGCTATTTATACCGGCTCGAGGCTACCCTATGTCCCACAATGCTAGGCGCTAACTACCTAGATCTCGTTTGCCGCTTACAGCTGCGAGATTATTTAGACATTTATTACCGGCTCTACAGGTTAGATATTATAATTCTTAAATTTCTACCTTTTAGTCAATTTTTCAGTTAGTTTTTAGTTAGTGACCATCCCATTAGCTTCCCTTCATAGCTAATCTCCCTTCCGGTCCCTTTTAATCCTTATCCTAGCCCCCTTTTTGGTTATAAGCTTAGGCCTTTGGACCTATTCTGCTTTCTTTAACTTGTCAGTTTAATTTTTGTGTGACTGACTTAGCTTGTTAAAGGGTGTCTGTGTGTGTGTGTGTGTGTGTGTGTGTGTGTGTGTGTGTGTGTATTTTTTGTACCTTTTAGGATGTCTAAAGACACCAAGGTCTCAGGCTTCAAGAAGTGTGACTCGTGCTGTCAGAAAATGTCGCTGACAGATGGTCACACTTCTTGTGTTTATTGCCTGGGCTCTCTGAACCTGCAGGACTCTTGTTCGGTCTGTCATGCGTTCAGTCCAAGAGTCCTGCAGGAATGCAGAAATAAGTTAATTTTGAGGGGCTTGTTAAAGCCTGAAGGTTCCCCGACCAAGTCATCATCAGGGAAACCTTTGAAGCCATCTAAGCCGTCGGCTTCGAGTTCAGAGCCTTCGACTGGTGGTGCTCTGACTGCTGTTACATCGGCTCCGGCTGGAGCCGATGATTCCAAGACAGTCTTCCTCAATGGCTCCGGCTGGAGTCAATGTTCCTCAAATTCAGGCTTCTACATCAGCTTGAGCCGGAGCTGATGGTTCTAGGACTCAGTCGGCGCCAATAGTGGTGTTGGTGCCATCTGCTAGCTGTAAACGGTCCAGGTCTCCGTCCTTGGAATCTGTTCACTCGGCTCCGAGGTCTCCCTTACTCTCGGAGCGGAGCCATCTAACCCATTCCTCCAGGTCTTCCAGGCTCTCGGACCATGACCTCAAGAGGGTGGTTAGTAGACTTCTTAAGTCTCAGGCACTAGCCCAAATGCTCCATAGCCCTTCTCAACAGACAGTGGCTATGCCCACCCCATCTTCGATTCCTCCTCCGACTCTTCCTCTGAGTTCGGAGCCGGAGCTTGTGGGAGCCGTGGCCGTCAACACGTCAGAGCCGATACCTCACCTTTCGGCTCCAGTCTCTTCCATGGTCCCATCCTTGGAGGGATCTGGGTGCATGGACTTCCTCGTCGGCTCCGAGGGGGCAAGTGGCATCGGACCCTTGTTCGACCCCGTTCTCCCTCTCGAAGCTTCGGCGCTGGTAAGTTCAGCCCTGACATCGGCTTCGGAGCCATCCCTCTCGGTGCCGGGAGGGGTCCTTATCTCTTCGGAGCGGGGACCTTCTACCCTGCCTGATAGGGGCGCCTTCAAAGTCATGAGGAGCGTGCTGGCCCCTGTGCCTGCTCCACGGTCGGCTCCCTCAGCTCCTCCCTCTGTAGTGCCTGCTGTGGTCTCTACCCACCCTCTCATTCCTGACCATAGAGATCCAACGCCTCAGGTTTCCCCATTGGGAATATCCTCCTCTTCCGAGGTTTCCCCTGATCAATCAGGGGAACCCCCTCGGAAGAGGAAATGTAAGAGGAAGCATGTGGACTCCCCTGAGTCCATTACATCGGATACAGACTTGGATGAGTCAGAAGGGTCCCCACGGTCCCCCTCTGAGGATGTCTCCTTTTCAGACATCCTTGAGATCCTGAAGCAGGGGGGAAACTGGTCTACCCTTAATCCTTCCGAGGACGAGTCGGTTTACCTAGAGGCATTTGGCTCTCGCCCTTCCACCTCCTGGGTGTCTCCGCCCTTTGACCCCCTCATAGAAGTGACGCGGAAGGCATGGACGGCCCCTGATACGATGGAACCTACCCCACGGAGGCCTTCCAAATTTATAACAGCCCCTTCGGACAAACAGTTTTTAGCCAAGGGTGTCCCGGTTGATGCCATGGTGGTGGCTGCAGCCACTATGAAGGAACTGGCTGATCCTTCAGTACCTGTCCATCCTCCTAACAAGGAGTCTAGGACTATGGATAGGTACGGCAAGTGGATGTTTTCTTCAGCGACCTTTGTCATGCGGTCGCTGAATTATCTGTGCCACTTCACCCGCCTTCAAAGAGACATGCTCAAAGAAGTGGGTGAGGTCTTACAGGATCCAACAGCTGCGGGGTCTCAGGACAAAATAAACTCCCAGCTGGCAACCCTGAATTCCATTGTCAGCTCCTCCATATGGCTTATTTCCTATGCGGCCGATGGGGCGAATAGGGCTACAGGCACAGGCGTGGCCTTACGGCGTCACGCCTGGATGCGGCTTTGTAACTTTGACGGTTCAGCTTTGTTTGGACCTCAGATGAAGGATACTTTGACCCGATGCGAGCAAGAACGCAAGACTCTCTCTGCCGTGGGAGTCCGTTTTTCCACCCCGTCTAGACCATACCCTAAGGGTCAGAAGGGTGGGAAGATGTGGTTCCGTAAACCACAAGTGGTCGTGCCTAATGCAAGAGGTCAGTTCCCCTCTAGAGGCAGGGGGGGGGGACAGTAACAGACGCCGCCCTAGGGGCAGAGGAGGTCCGCAAAATCAGGCTAGCAGAGAGTCTCTTTCTGACAAACCCTTCCAGCATCCCTGAGAAGCTACCTGACTGTCCACCTTCTGAGGCAGTCGGGGGAAGGTTATCACTGTACCCAGAAACCTGACTTTCACTCACTCAAGACAAATGGGTACAGTCGATCATATCCGAGGGTTACAAAATTCCTTTTATCCACACCCCAGCTCAGCCAAAAGGACCCCTCCCAGACATTCCACCCAGTTTAAGGGAACAAGCAGTACTAGAGATATCAAAACTGCTAACAAAAAGAGCCATCCAGCCAGTCCCAGCAGACCAACAAGGATCCGGAATCTACTCCAAGTTCTTTTTGGTACCAAAAAAGACGGGACTGGAGCCCAATATAGGATCTCAGCAGACTAAACAAGTCTGTAAGAAAAACGAAGTTCCGGATGGTCACGCTACAGTCCATTCTAACCTTTCTGGGTCAGGACGATTGGATGTGCTCAGTAGACCTTCAGGATGCGTACTACCACATCAAGATGCACAGGCGCTCCAGGAGGTTTCTCCGCTTCCGGCTGGGAGCCAGTCACTATCAGTTCAGAGCCCTGCCCTTTGGTCTCACTACAGCCCCCCGAGTGTTCACCAAATGCATGGCAGCGGTTACGGCTCATCTGAGGCGTCAAGGATTCCAGGTGTTTCCATACCTAGGCGACTGGCTCCTCACTGCCACCACCAGGCGTCAACTTCTCCTCTCCAGAGATTACACCATTCAAACTTGCAAAGGGCTAGGTATCTCCATAAATTTCGAAAAGTCTGCCTTGTCAGTCTATTACCTTCATAGGCGCCACCTTGGACACAGTCCGGCTTTCCGCAAAACTAACCGAGCAGAGTTCTAGATATTCGCAGGCATGTTCACATCCTTCTTCAGAACAACAAAATCCAAGCCAGTTTTGTCCTGAAGGTATTAGGTCTCATGGCAGCAGCCATTACTCTACTTCCCCTAGCTCGCTTTCATATGAGGATCCTTCAATGGATGCTTTTTTCCCAGTGGTCCTTTCAACAACTTCCAGTGTCACACAACATTTTAATAACCCTGTCTTGCAAGAAACACCTTTCTTGGTGGATGGTCTTCCCTCAAGTCCGTTAGGGCAGACCATTTGTTCCTTCTCCCCCGGTCGCCACGGTGACAACGGATGCCTCCCTGATCAGGTGGGGGAGGGGCATTTTCAGGGCAGGACGGTCTAGGGCACATGGCAACCTTTCGAGTGCCACCTGCACATAAATGTCTTGGAGATGAGAGCAGTACTTTGTGTTGCAAGCCCTTCAGGACTCTCTTCCTATCGGGACTATTGCAGTTCAGACGGACAATATGTCCGTAGTGTGGTACATCAACAAGCAGGGCGGAACCAAGTCCTATCCCTTATGTCGAGAGGCTCTCAGACTTTGGCAGTGGGCGATCTCCTCTCAGCGGTTTCTGATAGCAACGCACATCCCTGGGAAGTCCAACATCATAGCGGACAGGTTGAGCAGAGCCATTCTCATGCCACACGAGTGGTCTCTCAAACAAGCAGTAGTGGAAAAATGTTTTCAGAGATGGGGTCGACCTTGCTGCGACCTTTTTGCAACACCTCAAAACAGCAAGTGCCACGACTTCTTCACTCTCTTCCCGGCCACCCCCCCAGAGACGCTCTAGTCCACGATTGGCCCCGGGGACTTCTGTATGCCTTTCCCCCCTTCCCATTAATCACTCAATTGATTCAGAAAGCTACCGCCGTGAGAGCCACCATGATCCTCATTGCTCCTTACTGGCCTCGTCAGATATGGTTTCCATTCCTGCATCGTTACCTCTTGGGGCAGCCCTGGCATCTGGACCCAGTGCCAGATCTCTTGACCCATCAGTCAGGACAGCTGCACCACTCCCTCCAATCTCTCAACCTCACAGCTTGGTTGCTCCAATTCCAATCCTAGCCAGGCTTCCCCTTATTTCCCATTCTGTGCGTGACATACTTATAGCTTCCCTAAAGTCATCCACCAGGAGGATTTATGCCAGCAAGTGGAAGCGTTTTTCCTTCTGGGCAGGAGCTAGAAATATAGATCCTTTTACTGCCCCTATCCAATCAGTCCTAGACTTCCTAGCGAATTGTTTCACTCAGGGTCTTCTTCCTCCACCATCAGAGTACAGTTAGCGGCTATTTCGAACTTTCATGCAGGCTTTTCGGACTCCAGTATCATGTCCCATAAGCTTTGTAAAACCTTTCTTAAAGGTATCTTTTTGCTTAAGCCCCCAATCAGGGACCCCCCCACCGCAGTGGGACTTAAATTTGGTTCTAACTTCCTTGATTCTTCCCCCCTTTGAACCTGCGGCTTCCTGCTCCTTGAAATTGCTGTCTTGGAAAGCTCTTTTCCTAGTCACCATAACATCTGCGAAAAGAGTATCAGAACTTCAGGCCCTTTGCAATCATCCATCTTATCTAGTTTTCCATAAAGACAGAGTGTCCCTCAGGACTAATCCATCCTTTTTACCCAAGGTTTCTTCTGAGGTGAATCTAAACCAGACTATCGATCTTCCAGTTTTCTTCCCCAACTACTCCAACAGAGCGGAACAAAAGCTGTATTTTCTGGACGTTCATCGTCAACTCCGTTACTATCTGGATAGAACCAAGCAAGCTAGGAAATCTGAGCAGCTCTTCCTATCTTATGCGGCAGGGAAGAAAGGCCGTCCAGTTTCCAGAGTAACCCTTTCTAGATGGCTGGCCTCTGTGGTTACTTTCATCTGTCAGCTCAGACGCCACAAACTACCGTCAAGGCCCAGGGCTCACTCAACTAGAGCATTAGCCACCTCAGTAGCTTTTCAGGCTAGATTATCAATAGATTCCATTTGTGCGGCAGCCACTTGGGCCTCTCCTCATAACTTTATCTCTCATTACAAATTAGACATGGCCTCCTGAAGCCTGGCTAATTTTGGTTCCACCGTTCTCAAGAGTTTGTTCCGATGAGCCACCCAGGGTGAAGGTGCTAGGGACGCGTTCCCATCCAGCAAGAATGAAGGCGAGATTGGCAACTTAACATTGAGAAGTTATGTACCTACCATAACGTTCCATGTTAGTTGTCTTCTTCTCGCCTTCTTTCTTGCATCCCACCCCCCATCCCCCTAGCCTGGACAGACCTAAGGATCCTTGGGGATGATCTTCTTGCCTCAGTTTTGCCCCCTTGGCTATCCCTACCGGTAGCTATAGGTCTAGGTGACTTTCGAGTGAGGTTTCCTCTCCTCCTTTTGTTGGAGAGCAGAAGTGCTATGGTTTCAGCTATCAAACGAGATCTGGGTAGTTAGCACCTAGCATTGTGGGACATAAGGTAGCCTCGAGCCGGTATAAATAGCTCTCGAGCTTTAGTATAGGCCGAGTCGGAGCCGAGGGTCGGCTCCGAACTCATCCAGCAAGAAAGAAGGCGAGAAGAAGACAACTAACATGGAACGTTATGGTAGGTACATAACTTCTCATTATATTGTTTTCCCTGACAATTATTTTGGAACAATCTGTGTTGCAACATTAGCTCCGCATCCAAGTCTATGCTTGCATCATCAGAAGGATGGTCAGCTGCTGGAAAGTGGCGAAAATTATGTAGTCTCATCCCAGAACATATGAGAAGCAATATTCCTAGACAGTGCTATCTGGCTTGGCGAGAATTAGAAAGACGACTGTCTTCTGATAAGGGCATTGAAAATCTCTTAGAGGCATCAATTGCAACAGAATCTGTCAAGTGGTACGACATTATGAAACGAATCATTGATGTTATACTATTCCTTGGAGAATGTGGGCTTGCTTTGTGTGGTAATTCACAGCGCACTGTGGTGACAAGGACAATGGAAATTTTGGGGGGGCTAATAGATTTGTTGTCTCATTGGGATCCAGTTCTAAAAGAACATGTGTTGCAAGTTAGAGTCACAAGAAAAGGGGGAACGACTTCAAGTGCATTATCTCTCTGCTGATTTTCAAAATGAGTTAATTGCTGAATGTTCTGATCTTGTGAAACAACACATTTTGCAGGATAAAAAGACTGCAAGGTACTTTGCAGTGATAGTTGATTCCACACCGGATGCATCTCATGTTGAGCAGACATTCCTGCTACGTTATGTAATTCAAAATGAATCCCAATTTGAAATTGTAGAAAGATTTCTGAAATTTTTTGACTGCAGTGACAAAACCGGATGTGACATAGCACAGATGATTGTAGATACAGTGAACGAACATGATATTCCACTCTGTGATTGCCGAGCACAGGGTTATGACAATGCAGCCAATGTCAGGAAAATATAAAGTTGCGCAAGCAAGAATACTTGAGCAATGCTCAACAGCAATATTTTCTCCATGTGGATGCCACACACTCAGTTTGTGTGGAAATGATGCTGCAGAATGTATTCCTGAAACCATAACATACTTTGGAACTATACAAACTGTTTATAACTTGTTTAGCTCTAGTCCATATCGATGGAAAATTTTGCAGAATCGTATTGGCTGTTCTCTTCATGGCATATCTAGCACACGGTGGTCAGGCCGTGTTGAAAGTGTGAAGCCCTTTGTAGCCCATCTACCTGGCATCAAATTAGCATTAGAAGGCCTCTTGAAGCTGAACCTAACTGCCAAAACAAGAACAGAGATTAATGGAGCTTTGTCTTATGTGGCATCATTCATTTGTGTGATAATGTCTGTTGTATGGTACAAAATTTTAGTTCCCAGTTGATATCTGTAACAAAACTATCCAGTCCAGAAATGCAACACTGGATGTTGAAGTGTCCAGCATAAAAACCTTGATTTCAGAACTGACAGATCTCCGCAACTGCTGGAAAAGTATGGAGTGAAGCTAAGCATGTTGCTTCCAATTTACACATAGAAATTAAACTATCTGAAAGTCGTGGTGACGCAAAACGCAAAAGGAGGTTCCATGGTGAAGATGCCAAATTGTCACAACAACATGAAACGGATGACTCCCCTGAAGAAGTGTATTTCAGAAAGTGTTTTCTATGTAATGTTGGATAATGTTATTGGTGGACTCACAGTTCGTTTCAATGCTGCAGTGTACAATTCTGAGAAGTTCAGCTTCCTCTGGAAGTACCTAACAATTCCTGTAGATGAGCTGAAAGAAAAATCAAAATCACTGGCAAATCTATATCCTGCTGATATCAGTGAAGATCTTGTAATGGAGATGAGTCATCTGCCAGCTGTTCATCGATCAAATTTTGGAGAGAACCAGCTGAGCCCATTAGAGCTGCTGAATTGCTTGAAAAAGTACAAACTGGAAGGACTCTTTCCAAATATATGTGTCAGTCTGCATATTCTGTTGACAATTCCTGCCACTGTCGCCTCTGCAAAGTGCTCATTCAGCAAGCTAAAACTGGTAAAAAAATTTCTAAGATCCACTGTGTCACAAACAAGACTCAGTATTGAATCTGATCTAGCAAAACAGATTACTTTTGTTTATGTAATTCAGAAGTTCACTAGGAAAAAGGCAAGGAAAGCACCTTTGTTCGGCAGACAATAAATGCTATTATAAACTTCTTTTACTATTATAAATATATTACTTTATTATTATATTTATACCTATACATACTTATCTAAATGTATCAGTGTAATCTACGATTGTTAGAATTAGAAGTTACCACCCTCTTCATTTCCTACTTTATTGACACCATAGCTAACCTAACCACCACCTTTCCTACAGTTAATAGCACCACCACCAAGACAGCTGATGACCATATCATCCCAGAAAACAAGTCTACCCTTAACCCTAACCTAAAATTCTCCCCCATACCCACCAGCACAATAAAAAACTTTTACTTAAGCTAAAACCCTGTACTCTGGCCCCTGACAATCTACCCCCACACTTCATGCAGCTAGCAGCAAACTCTATAGCTTATCCCATCAGCATACTCAATAACGGATCGATTAAGGAATCCCTTGTCCCAGACATCTGGAAAAAAGCATTCATTCTCCCCTTACACAAAGGTGGCACCAACACAGACACCACAAACTTTTGACCCATAGCAATTCTCTCTCCCCTCTCTAAAATACTGGAAAAATGCATCCATGCCCAACAACTCAACCACCTGCATGAAAATCAAATTTTATCACCCACTCAGCATGGTTTCAGACCAGGACACAGCACAACTACCACCCTCCTATCCTTCCTTATCCGGGCACAGGATTTTGGTAAAATAATTGCTTCACTTTTCTTTGACCTCTAAAGCTTTTGATACCATTTCCCACACTATCCTCCTCTCTAAACTATCCACCCTCCACATTTCTCCCCCTACCCTACAATGGTTCAACAGCTATCTCTCCAATAGGCAGCAATCCACCAAATGGCAAAAATCTTACTCTCCCTTCCTCAATACTTCCACAGGGGTACCCCAAAGCTCCATACTTGCCCTCTCTTATTTAGAATCTTTATTAACAACTTTCACACCACTCTTTCACAATGCTCGATAATCCAGTATGCTGATGACTCTACAATAATATGCACTGCAAATTCCAGCTCTGAACTCCAGCAAATTACCCAGAATGCCCTCACATCTACTGAACCTTGGATGCTTAACAATCATCTTGCCCTAAATCCAAAAAAAACTAAACTAGTAATTTGTACTCCTAGGAAAACCACTCCATTTGATAAAAACTCTTCACTATACAAGCCCAAGACAATACCACTGTAGAAGTTGTCCCACACACTAAATTACTAGGCATTAAACCTTAACTTTGACCTACACATAAACAATTAACATCAAAAAACACACCAAAAGCTTGGTATGCTCGACAGGCACCAGCACTTTGTTAGCATCTCTGCTAGACAAACCCTTGCAACTACCTTTTTATTGCCATGTCTCCTTTATGGTGCCCCTCTCCTCACTTATATCCAAAATTCTACAAAATCCAAACTTGCTATGTTTTACAACAGAATAGCAAAATTTGCCACCAAGGCCAAATTCTCATCCCACCATTGTAAGTCACTGAAACAATTAGGGTGGCTGGAACTCCCCCACCATCTCTCATTCACCCAACTAACTACTGTGCACAAAATCTGCAGACCCACAGACTGTCCTGCTCTCTCAACTCTACTTGTCAAATACCATCCCAGCAGGCATCTAAGATCTGAAAATCATCTATTTCTGAAAGTAGATAAGCCCACCTTACCTGCTGGTCAACTCCTCTATTCCTTCACCTTCGCCAAACTATGGAACTCACTTCCACCTTCTATAAGAAACACAGGCAGCACCACCACCCTCAAACAAATACTGAAATATCATCTCAACTCTTCTTGGCTATGTTCCTGCTCTATAACCTAACCTCTTCACTCTCCTTATATGATTACTAAATTCCCATGTCTTTTGCTACTAGTGACTGATGATACTTTCTCCATATTTATTTTTATCTTCACTTGTTGATACTGGTGCAATAATACTGATTAATATATCTCTGTCTATACCACTCTGATTGAATTCATTGAATTCTGCTTTAATGTATATTTTCTGTATATAGGTTCATAGGTTTATACTAGGCTATCTGCCCTAAGGCATTTATAAGCCTAGCCCAAAGTTTTGTGGCTTACGCCACCCCTTATATGAAAAAGTACTGTGCCCATTAGTTTGTTGTGCCTCTGTCCAGCAGTGACACAGAGATGATTCCCGGGGTAAACCTACGATCTCCCATCCACAGGTCAAGATTTCTCTTGAACAGAGCCAGTGAGGTGCTCTGCCTCACATGGACCGGGATTTTATTCCACAGCATAGGGAGTCTCTGAGTGATAAATCTATCCCTCCAGCACGTCCTATTTATATCCGTGCTAAGGTTTAAGTCGCTTGCTCTAGTGGTTTTGGTGGATTTGGATTTTTGAGGTGGAGCATGTCCATTAATTCGGGTTGGACATGGCCTTGTATGTCAGGCACATGTCACCTCTGAGCAGACGGTATGCGACTGAATAGAGCTGGAGTTTCTTCAATCTGGCAGCATATGACAGATTTTGGAGTCCTTTATCCTTTTGGTGAGGAACTTATGGGGTCTCTCCAATTGCTGCAGATGTCAGGTGAGATACATCCCGAATGGGGCATTGTACTCGATCATTGGTCTGATAAGTGAAGAGTACAGGGGAACAATGACCTCACTAGATCTGGATGTGAATCCCTTCATGATCAGGTGGGCAATGTAGAAGGTCTTTCTAACCACTTTAGCAACGTGAGTGTCAAAAGAAAGGCCACTGTCAACCTGGGTCCCCAGGTCCCTGATAACCTCTTCTGTGCTTAGTGGATTGCCGCCTATATGGTAGCTTGGGGTTACCTTGTTTTTCCCGAAGGGTATGACTATAATTTTTTGGCGTTTAACTTCAGGCCATGGCTCTGGCACCAGCTATCTGTTTCCGTGAGTCCCTTCTGAAGGATATCCGTTTCCGATGTACTTTCCAGTATGGCGCCCAGTTTGCAGTCGTCTGCAAACTTTGTCAGCCAAAGTCCTCCCATGTTGGCCTGTACTTCTGAGAAGTAGATGCCGAACAGTAGGGGGCCAAGGACCGAGCCCTGTGGGACACCACTTGTGACCGGCTTGGAGTCTGACATAGCGCCAGCAACTCTAACCCTGTGGGTTCTGTCCTTAAGCCAGTTTGCAACCCATCTTGTGACATATGGGTTTACATTTAAGCTGGTAAGTTTTTCTACAATACCCGAGTGGGATATTGTGTCGAAAGCCTTTGCAAGGTCAAGGTAGGCTGTATGGACTGCCTTTCCCTCATCAATGGCCTTGGTGACTGTTTCGAAGAAGTCGACCAAGTTCAAAAGGCATGATCTGCCCTTGACGAAGCCAAACTGGGTCGGGTCCAATGTCTGCAAGTCCCCTATATCTTTGTTTATGAGCTCCATTATGATCCTCTCCATATATTACTGTAATCAAAAAACTAGATTCCTACTTTTATGTATATATTCTGTATATGTTACTATATTTACTATCTGTAACACTGTTTCTAATTCTGTACTAATTAATGTTTATATAGTTTCTGTATCTCGTTGGAGCTTTTCTCCCCAGGCCTCCACTGAAAATGGGCTCTTTTAGGTCCAGTGGACTTTTCCAGTAAACAAATGCAATAAAATAAAAATAAATAAGTAAATTCTCAGGAATAATGACATTTCTCATCTCTTGACACCTGACCTGGAAAAATCTCTCTAGAAATACAGAACTATATGGGTTGGTTTTATAGGTTGTTACTGGGGTAACTTCCCTTGTGGGCTGTTAGGCCTACTTAGTTGTCCCTTATGAGAATCAAAGTTTGCACCTTGTGTTTGTTAGGTAAATACCTTAACAATTATACCAACACCCCTCCCCCTTGTTTTGCACCATATCTACTTCACAAATTGGATGTTTTCAAGGTTTGGCATTACCTTCAAATGTATTTAAAAAAAAAAAGTTGTTTTAATTTCCTTTCAGATAGAAAAGCTGACAGAGCTGCTGGCCACCAGTTATCTCTGGTACTAGTTCTGGGGTAGGCCCTGATTCTCTATCCGACCTTCTAGATCTCTTTCCTCACTGTTATATTTCATGCTATAGTAATACCTTTCCAAGGATAGCTGTACTTCTGGCCAGTATACCAAAGCCTGTGCCTTTCCATGCACTGTATATCAGATGTATGTCCTGCATCTAAAGCTTAAGGTACATAAGTGATGTATATGTGCAAAACGGTCAGAACAGCTTTGCTTCCAGTACAAATACTACATTATGTTTTTGGTCAGTAGGTTGTATGCCTAGGTGCAGACTACTGAGCATTGGACAGATAAGAGCCCGATTGGGGTCTGTTCCTTCTCCTTTAGCTCTGTTTTATTGTAGAAAAATGGAAAAATATGGAGACTTCTCAGTGCAAAAATATAGTACTAATAACCAGAAAAAGCACTGAAATAGAGAGCTGCCAGTCCACAGAGGTGTAACCACTACAAACGTTTTATTGCACCAAACCACACGTACAGAGTACCAAATGTGTGGTTTGGTGCATAAAACATTTGTAGTGGTTACACCTATGTGGACTGGCAGCTTTCTCTTTCAGTGCTTTTTGTGGTTATCTTTTATTGTAGTTTCATGTCATCCAGACAGAGGAAATTTGATTACGAGAAGTAGATTTGTCAGGCCTTTATTCCTAAGACCCACCACAGCCATCTTTCTTTGTTGGTCTGTTTTGAAAATCAGCATGTTAAACATCCTGCTCAAGGAACCATTGTTTCAGAATCTTCCTGGTGAGATGCCCAGCATGCTTTAAATAAGAAGTCAAAGAAACTGAAACTGGAAACTTGTGCGGTCCAGCTCCTGACAAATGTCTGCTTCTGCTGTCATGACACTATTGGAGGCTAGTGTGGAGCAGGCTGTTTGCATGTCTGCTGGGGCTGAACTGACATCCATCAAGGACCTCAGCTGGTGATTTAGGAATGGCCTGGGGGAATTACACAAATTCTTGTTTGGGAAGAAGTACTGGGTTCTGTAATAGAGATACATCAAGTCTTTGAACCTCTGAGATTTGAACAGGCAGATGTCCCTGATAATAATAAGCAGAAAATTAGGCATATCACTCCCATTGCTAAGGACCCCAGAGAGAGAATGGCAAGACTTTTTACCCCAGGGCCTTTTTAAAGACCTGATGGCTTTGAAGCCTTCTCATGGGTTATCACTCCCTTCACCTGTAGGTATTCCTTCTTCTTTCACCCCTTTAAAAAGGACTATGGAGCCATTGTCTTCTGATGAAGAAGATTTAGATTCTAGGGAGGAGTCTTTATATTACTTTTCCCAGATTTATTCATCTCTTGCAGTGGGTTCTGATGAGGAGGACTCTTCACCCTGATTCTCCAATGGTGGAACTTTCCTTTGGGGATGCTTTCCTTAAAATGATGCAACGTTTTAAGTGGAAAAGTGTTGGATGTCTGATGCTCAGAAGAGGTATTATGATCTCCTTCAGATGAATTCTTCTGAATCTTCTGCAGTGCCTCCTGTTCTTGAAGCCCTGTTAGTCACTTTTAGATATGCTTCTCAACTTTCAAGTCTCAATCTCATGCCCTTAAAAAAAAAAAAAGATGGGTTTTATATTCCTGAGGCTGAAACATTTCTTTATAAGAATCCCTTTTCCGATCTCTGTCATTTATGTTTCAGCTGGCGAGCCCACTAAACTTCTTCCTTCTTCTAAAGTGTTGCCAATGGAACCTTGTATATGTATAGGAAGATGGTGCATACCTTTGGCACTTTGGCTTTTAGAGCCATCAGCTAACAAACACATATGATCAGATATGTGCTTTCCCTTCTTTCCAAACTGGGGAAGTCTTAGCTGATATGGCTGATTCCAATAAGACCTTTGCTCTTTCTTTGCTCAGTTCTGCTTTTCGGGTAGCTAGATATTAGATCCAGTGAAGCTGTGATGCTACTGATGCTTATTGTAGGGAGGCTGCTATAGAGCAACTCATTCGGAAGTATTCTTGGCTTAGTCTTCAACCCCTCCCAGAGGATGTCAAAGTTAAATTGTTAGACTCGACTCTGCATACTCAAAGTTTGTTTGGTTCTGCAGCTGCAGGCTTCTTTAAGGTGTTACAGAGCCAGGATAAGGTTATGCAAGGCCTTAACCAGATTTTCCTTAACTCTTTTTCTCAAGTACCAGAGAAACTATACTTCCAAAGCAGCTTCTTCTGTATGTAGACATCAAAGGTACCCCCTGAAGGGTAAAAGGTCCTCGAAAAGGACTTTTCCTGGGAAACCCAGTCATGAGGGGCAAAAGTCTTAATTTTCCAGATGAACCTGTTTCCATGTGACTACCTTCCTCTTCCTGTCAGACAGATTCAACTCTCTCAAAGACTGTGTCTGTCCTTTCCTATTTGATAGAGAATTAAAACAGACAAGTGGGTTCTCGCTGTATTTCACAAGGGCTACAGAAAGGTGTGGAATTCCCTTGCTTCCCCTTTCAGGTATTCTTCAGACTTGTCTTTGCCAGTTGCCTAATTTTCCACCACTGATTCAAGGTCTTCTGTTCAGGGCACTATTCAGCCAGTTCCTCCTTCCAGGAGGGCAAAGATGTCTAGGTTTCTTTCAAGTTCACTCATTCAAAATGACTATTCAGACCCCATTTTTAGTGTTTCTGACTCATGCCTTTTTGGTTTCTACAGATTTGAAGGATGCTCGTCTCCACATTCCTATTCATCCTCTTTGAATGAAGTTTTTGTGGTTCTCTGCATCTTCCTCACATTTTCAGTTCTCTGCTTTGCCATTTGATCTTTCTACATTCCGAAGGTATTTACCAAATGTATAGCCTGTCGTAGACTTTTACAGACTTCATGGCATTCAGATTTTTCCTTATCTGGATGACCTTCTCATTCAGGCTCCTCAGCAAACTCTCCTGCAGGACTTGGAGTTTACAATGCTCCTGTTTCGCATGAAAATAAAATAAAATGAAAAGTAATGCTTCCCTGTCCATGTGAAGCAGACTTCCTCACTAACCCAAGCAACAAATTAACCGAATGTCTCCATGTTTTCTGTCACACAACACAAACTCTCTTCAAACCCCACTGCAAATAGCTCCAAATAGTGAGCACATTTCCGGAGTACAGAAGTACAATTACCTTGGCCTTATTTTAGACCAATTACTGCCATGCTGACCTAGCTGTTGCCAAAGTTTCAACCCATCTCAAAGCTGTGTATTCCAATCTCAAATCACCTTACCAAGGAAGCCAGACAGGTCTTTAAAATGTTTTCATACCCAGGTTGTAATAAGAACTCATCTCCCTTCACCTGGAGCACAACACTTGCAAAATTCAAACAGCCATAAATTCCATCTGTAGATTAACACCTCCTGTTCTCCATCCGGAATATCACTGTGTTATATTATAGAAGGCCAACTGGCTCCCAAGTACAACACAATCCACCCTTTTTTTCCTCACTTATATTTAAAATCTGGAATAACTTCTGCCTATCCTTGTGCAGCAAACTGCAAATCAAATCCTCTCCCTTCACTTTCAGAAGTCTTAATGCCATAATGTCCAGTAAGAATTAGCCTGCCATTTCAGAAATTAAAAAGTAATATAAAAGAAAGTTAAACTCTTAAGCAGCAGGCAGTGATTCTGTATAGAAAAATCTCCATCTTTTCTGGACATAAGTTTGGATCCAAAGCCTGTATTACTGAGTAACCTTAAGAGCCATCAGTTAGGCATGTTAGACACCCTTCTCAAATCAAAGGATCACTGCTGTTGCTGCTAACTCGCACTCTTTTTTATACTTCTTGTCTAAATAACATATAGTTAGTAATGACCCCTTTTTCTTCATCTTCATTTTTGTTTTGTAAAGGCTGTTGCTTGAAATATTTGTCCTTAATGTTAATAAGTTAACTGTAGGATTGACAGTAGTTTAGGATCTTTTTTTAGTATGCATAACAATGTTAATGGCTCAATAAGTAGCACATGCAACTTTGTTGCTGGAAGATCAGAGGGCTTAGGGTTCTATTACCACCCCTGGTGCTTGGATTCAGTTTCCACTACCTACTCAGCATTGCAGTGTAACTGGTGGTACTGCATTACTGAGTGTGTGCTGTCCTTTAGATGAGTTAAAGTGAGATCCCAAATGCCTGAATTGGTGGTAGTTAAGACAGATATAAAAGGTCCCATTTATTGAAAAGAAAGGGGGATTTCAAAGGTATCCTGGCCAGATTTCCTTTAGTCAGTGTATCACCTTGGCTCTCACCTGGAAAGTAGCCCCTGGCCAAGTAAGGCTAACCCAGTCAGCAGAAAGATAAAAATAAATGTGCAGCACCCCACTCCCCTGCTATCTGGCAGGATAATTTTTCTATGTCAGGAATGTGCTGCTTGAATAAGTCAACCGACAAATGCAGTGAAATGTAATCTGCAGTAGGTATCTCTCACTCATTATACAATGGTGTATATACTGCTGTTTCCAGGGCCATTTCTTCAGGTTCTCTGTCAAAGGAAAAAACTTCAAAGACCAATTCACGTTAGGTTCAAGCAAGGCACCCTTTATTACTTGCAGCAAGGAGACAAAGCATTTGGCACAAGGTTTGTCTGAATTACTGGTGATTAGTATGTTATTCTTATACAGTTCTCTTCCTGTCACACAGAAAATGTTACTATTCTATTGCTGACATAGTTAGACACAGCTTTCTGTATGTTCTACAGAAAATGTTACTAGCCTTATTGCTGACTAAGTTAGATTATCTGCTGTTTTGCAAAACATTTTGAGAAAAACAACATGGCCTTGGGCTTATTTTAGCCCATTTTAACTTTTCAATTCTTCAGTTGTACTGTTCTAATATATGTGTTACATTTTGTCTAGATTCAAGGTACATTTCTAGCTTTGGTACAAGTAATGCTGACTATGATTTAAACTTTCAAGCATCCATTGTTTATCAATACTTCTAACAGCTGCATACTTTCTCATAGCATAAGCAGAATGAATATCTCTTTAAGTTTCATGACATTAGCAGAAATGAAATGTCTCTTGTTGTTTTCATGACATTAGCAGAAATGAAATGCTTCTTGTTAAGTTTCTAATAGCTGTGCAGATTCATGCAGTGTGAACAGAATAAATGTATTAACCCTTTTAAACCTCGATGCATATTACTGTTACACATTTCCCCCCCTTTTAATACTTTTATTCTACTTTCAAGATAAGCATAAACAGTTTTTTCTTCCCCTAACCTCTTCCTACTCAGGATTTGCAGTTAAGAGAGTTATTCACTTTAAACTTATGAAAGCATTTTCAGTTTTTTAGCAATTCAAGTTCTGCATCTTGATATAAGGTTTCTGAAACTGAAATGTCTATAAAGTCTTTAATCAGTCTTTTTATGCAGGGGATGCAGCAGCACACACATACCACCAGTAGGATTATTCCTACACAGATGGCAATCAGAATGTTCATCAGGATACTGCCCCACCCCCCAAACAATTTCTGGAAAAAGTCTGTCAATGGATTTGGTCCTGGTTTGGTCATAGCTGACACCTGCTGAATTACCTCAAGATGGTTGTCTATCTCGTTTTTGTGGTCAGGAATATACGAACAGCACTCCTCCTGGATTAAAGTGCACGTACCTCCTCTCGTCACTTCCTAAGCCCACAGCATGATGGTTTTTCCAGCGCGCATTGATTTGCCCCACTGGATTGACAGGCTTCTTGATTTTTCGAACATTCCGAATTTTCCCTTGAGGTAAAACTGCTGTGTGTCGTATGGCCGGAACCAGGTACCCCAAAAAACAACTGCCGGACCAATTCTCAGGTAACCATTTATATGCTTTCCTACCACATACAAAGTAACAATCTTCTACTTTGGTAGTAACTTTACTATGCCCTGGCTCTGCATGAAACATTTTTTTGTTGATTATAGACAGTTGTCTATAGAGGTCAGCATTATGTTTTACTTCACCAATTGTCCTGTGCATCAGTTCAACAAATGAATCATAGCTTGTGTTGCAATAGGATCCAATGTTATCAGGTTTAGTGTAGCATCTATAGGGAACAGTCACATTGCAATTGCTCCAACCCACCTGAACTTGTATCATTCTTGTAAAAACACACAGTTCCCCTCTATCGAACAGACAAGTGCAATGCTACTTTATCTTGTGATGTGACATCTGATGTATCATAAATTAAGTTTTCCCAGGTCTTGTTGACTCCTAGGGGAACTGAAGTTAACAGTAACCCCCCATATGCTGTCAACAAAGCTGTGCAAATCCAGCAATTCGAAACATTGAAGGTCTCAGCATACACATATTTGATTGCCTGGTAAGTGTTAAAGTTCGGGTGCCACTCTGCACGCTGGTTTAGTTCAATTTGTGTGGCTGGGAAAAGGAATGGCCACACCAAAAAGATTGTTGTCACTAGTACAGTCAACAGGATGATTATGCAATACTTTTGAGGAAACGGTTGTTCTGCATTTCTGTTTTCTCTGACTCTTCCAAGTAGGTGTATTTGGATCTTACTGAATTCCATCATCTTGGACACGTGCTCTTACTCTCTGCCCTAATAGGACCTTCAGCACCGATGGTTTCTTCACTGGGGTTGAGATGGATCAGTCCTATTGATCTGACCCCCCCTTTGTAGCCAGACTTTGTGCTGAGGGCCCTGATGGAGAGGTAAGATTTTTGTCCAACTCAAAGTTTTTAACCAGCTTGCAGTGCGTCAGGTGTATCCACGAAGCTCGTTCTGCTATCTTGACTGCAGTGGGTGTTGAAAGAAGCACCTGGTAGGGACCTTCCCACCTTGGTGATGACAAATTCTTCCTCTTGATGTTTTTGATCCACACCCAATCTCTGGGCGTCACTGCCACTTCTGATGTCTCGGTTTGTTTTCTATCTGAAACAGAATTTGACTGCAACAGATGTTTAGAACTCAACAACTTTTTCATATATTCAGCTAGTGTGAAATCAGCTTCCTGGTCTAATGACATGAGAAGTTTCCACTGGGGTGTATAATAAGCCCTTCCACATAATTTTTCAAAAGGAGTCATTCCTTTTGCTGTAGGGACAGTTCTCATGCTCAACAGTGCCAGGGGCAAACAGTATAACCATTTTTTTCCTGTCTCAGCTATTAATTTTCTCAATTTGTTTTTTAGTATACCATTATGCCTTTCAACTAGCCCTGCAGATTGTGGATGGTATGCACAATGATTTTTTAAAGAAATACCAAAATGCTTACTCAACTGCTGTATGGTTTGATTTACAAAGTTGTATACCATTGTCACTGTAGATCCTTTCCGGAATACCAAACCTAGGAATGATTTCCTTGACAAGTACCTTTGCCACCGTAGCTGCATCTGGATTTTTGGTTGGAAAGGCTTCCACCCATCTGGAAAACATATCTACAATGACAAGACAATACTTATTTTCACATTTGTTCAATTCTATAAAATCCATACAGATAGTGTGAAACGGATATAGTGGTGTAGGGAAACTCCCTTGCTTGGGCTTTATCGCCCCCTGTGCATGATGTTTGTTACAAATCTGACACATCAAACAAATTTTTTTTAGAGTAGTTTGTAAATCCATACGTTGTGAGCACCTGGTTCACCAGCTGCACCATCCCCCCTGTTGAGACATGGCACTGCCCATGGCTCAACAAAGCTGCTTATCGAAACAAATTAGAAGGTAGTATCGGTTTTCCTTCTCTAGAGATGTACAGCCCCTTTTCGAGGATTGCTCCTCGTTTTATCCATCATTGTTTTTCAGCTTGTGTAGTGAGTGTCTGCATTGTTTTTAACATATCTAAATCTAAAATCTCAGAGGGTTCTAATTCCTCATTTAAAAGAAATACTTCTGTGGCTGCTTGTTTTGCAGCTGTATCAGCTCTCGCATTACCTTTTGAAATCCTATCTTGTTGCTTGGTGTGAGCTTTGCATTTACAAATGGCTACTTTCTGAGGTAACTGAATAGATTCTAAAAGATCTAAAATAAACTGTGCATGATTTATAGGTTTGTCAGTAGATGTTATCATTCCCCAGTTTTTCCACTGTTGTGCAAAAACATGTACAGTAGAAAAAGCGTATTGGCTATCAGTAAAAATGTTTACACATTTACCCTTTGCTAAGGTACATGCCCGTGTCAGGGCAATCAATTTTGCTGCCTGTGCAGATAAGTTGTGTGGTAAAGGTTTTGCTTCTATAATCCTAGTATCAGAAACTACTGCATATCCTACTAGGTTCTGTCCTGCAGGACCAGGACCCCTTCTGCACGAGCCATCCACGTAGTATGTCACCTCGGCATCATCCAAGGGGACATCTGTGAGATCTTTTCTGGCTAGTGTCTTTTGCTCAATTACCTGCAGGCAGCAGTGTGGTGTGCCTTCTGCAGGGGTCGGGAACAGAGTAGAAGGGTTTAAAGTCGTGCAGCATTCAGTTGTCATATGAGGTTGGCTCAACAATATAGTCATACAGGAAAGATGCCTAGCAGGGGAAAGATATGCCACCTTTTCTTGTAGTAAAATAATCGCGACTGCATGAGGTACTCTCAAAGTGAGAGGGTGGAACAAAACTACTGAGACTGAAGCCTGTACTGCCATTGCAGCTACAACTACTGCTTGTACACAGTGAGGTAAGGATCGTGCCACTGGGTCTAGTTGTGATGAATAGTAAGCAATGGGGCGTTGCTTATCCCCATGCTGTTGTGTTAATACTGATGGCATGTAACCTTGCTTACAATCTACAGTTTGGAAAAAACGTTTATGGTAGTTTGGCAATCCCAGAACTAATGAGGACGCTATTAACTGCTTTAGTTTGCAGAAAGCAGATTCTGCCTCTGGTGTCCATTGTAACAAATCCTGCGCTGCCATAGGTTTCTTATATATAAGGTCAGTCAGAGGTGCAGATTCCAAGGCATAGTTTGGAATCCAGCTCCGGCAAAAATTAGTTGTACCCAGGAAGGACATCATTTCCTTCTTGGTAGTGGGTTTTGGTGCTTGCAAAATTGCTATTTTTCTGTCCTCATCTAATGTTCTACCTTCCTTGGATATTACATATCCCAGGTATTTGACTTGTTTTTTCCAAAGCTGCAGTTTACTTTTATTTACCTTATGTCCTTCAGCGGCTAGAAATCGTAGAAGTGCTATGGTATCTTCTCTACATTCCTGCTGGGTGGGGGCTGCCAGCAAGATGTCATCAACATAAAGTAAAATCTGACTGCCTCTTGGTGGGGTGAATCCCACCAAGTTGCTTGCCATTTCTTGTGAGAATATTGTTAGACACAATATCCCTGTGGTAGTCGCGTATATGTATACCTTTTCCCCTGAAATGTGAATGCAAACCAATACTGGCTATCAGGGTGTATCGGTATCGAAAAGAACACATTGCTGATGTCTACCACAGAAAAATACTTCTGTTGAGGTTTCAAATCATTCAGCAGGGTGTGTGGGTCTGGCACCGTAGGTGCTCTTGGTATTACTGCATCATTTACAACTTGTAAATCTTGGACCATACACCATTTTCCATTGGCCTTTTTAACTGGAAATAAGGGTGTCTTACATGGTGAATCCGGAGATTCTACTAGTATCCCTCCTTTAAGTAAGACTGCTGTAATAGGCTTTATCCCTGCCTCTTTTCTTAAGGGATACTGTCTTTTTTGTGGTCTGAATGCTGACTTTGGCGTGATAGTAACTGGTCCCGCTGTACGAATGAGTCCTACATCTGATTTTCCTGTTGACCAGAGGGACTCTGGTATATTTCGTAAGGCTTTCTCTTCCTCCTTTAACAGGAGTGTCAATCAGCTGTCCTCGCTAGACTGCAAGTGCACAGCTGGGTTGGTCTGAGTTATCCAGTTCAACTTCTGTATTTGTATTCCCTGTTCTGACAGTTCTAGTTCTGTCTGTTTCTCCCATCTCATGACTTTTTCTCCTAGGTCTGCCCATTCTATATTTCTGTTTTTGGTTAGGCTAACGTGGTAATATATTAGATTTATAAAGTGCAAAGAACTCCTGGGGCAATGAACAGCTGGCCACACTGTTCCCTTCTGTGTCCCAGTACAGGTTACGCAATACCAATCTGTTTGCATGATTCTTAAATAATTCTTGCTCGTATTCCTTATCAGGTCCTGGTGTGTTACAATAATACAGGGTACAGTGCGACAGGTGTTGCTTATCAGTGTCAAGGGGGGGGATCTTGTTGATGGCTACATTCATTAACTCTTTGGTCACAGTCCCTGGATCAGTCGTAACCAAGTCCTGGCTGTACCAATAAAACATTTCACCCTCCGGTTACACTGCAAAGGTATCAATTTGTCGCTGTGCTTCCATACCCTGCATGGTTGGGGCTACTGCTATACCAAATAGCTGCATGAGGTCTCTGCCCAAGAGGTTCACTGGGCATTTTGCAGAAACAAGAGTTTTGCTTTTCTGAGTCAATCCTGAAACTGGATCAATTATTGCAATGTTACGGGAGAGAGGCTCCCGATACAGCTGTCCATTAGCTGCTTTGACCAGTATGTAATCGGGCGACTCTGTGTTTTCTGGCAGTTTGGAGGGATGTATCAGGGTTTGAGATGCCCCTGAGTCACACAAGAATTTGACTTCCCTCCCTTCTACCAAGAGTGTAACTTCTGGTTTTGTGTCTGCTAAATAAAGCTCCAAGCTCAATAAAGCTAGGTCTAATATTTCATTTTCTTTATTGTCACTAACTTCCTGCACTTCCTCTACTCCTTCTATCACATTCTCATTTTTCCTTTCTTCGCTAGCCCCTTCTAGTGATTCCTAACTACCATATAGTCAGTCCTCACCCTCCTTGTCTTCCATTGTTGCCTTCTTGTTTTTCTTGCAATCCCTTGCCAAATATCCCTTTTTACCGCATTTAAAACATTCTCCCCTTTTCTTTCGCCCTTCAAAGTCCTCTGATCGTTAATCAGATTGTTTGTTTCCCTGTGCGTTTTTCTTGCCCTTTTTCCCGGATTGTACTACATAAACTTCTGCTCCATCTTCTACAGAAAATACTTGAGCTTTCTTTTTCTTTTTGCTATTAAAATGCCTTTCGGCATGCCTAGCATATTCAAGTAATGATTGTAACCTGCTTGTACGATGGTCTACCATACGTTTTGTAATAAAACTGCTTGTAGGTGCAATACTACCCTTTAAAAATGCATTCTTTAACTGCTGTTCATATGGGGAATCTTGTGTTTGATCTTCAGGAACCTGCATTCCACAGTGGTTATTAAAATACTCTAACAGTCTGGCGTATTACCGGTCAATTGTTTCACCTTCTTGTTGGATGCATTGATTAATGCAAGTCCAGTCTGTCCTAGGTTTCCATTTTGGTGTCTAATTCTGCGCTGCTGTGTGGGAGGGGTCTTTGTGAAGCGTCACAGGGATTCCAGTTCCCACTAATCATGTACCAATCTGGCCCTACAATTTGTCTAACTACTTTTTCTATCTCTTCTCCGTTTAAGTTATAACTCAACCTCATTCCTTGTAAATCATCTGAGAATTTTCTAAAATTAACCTTTGGATGGGGAATTCCTTCAGTGGCTTTACGGATATCTTCCGGAGTCCAAAGTCTGTACACTAAAATAGTTGGGTCCTGATTGTCTTGACCTGCCTGAGGATTGGGTGCTTCTATAAGTGGGCATATTTCTTCTTCTTCACCTATAGATCATGAATTCTTAACCATTTGCCATAACTCGATGCCTTCATCTGAGTTACCTGCCTTTGTTTGGGACCTGGTCCTGATGGGATCTCTAATTTTAGTCAGTTTTAGTTTCATAATATCTCTATCTTCAGTGACTACAGGATATCGTGGGGGTGGACTAACCTGTTCACTTGCTTCATATTCTGGTAAGGGAGGCGGAGGTGCTGATGCTATTACTAAGTTATTGTCCTCCTTATCTAAAAACATTGCTTTGGAATTTTTGTTCTTTTGTTCCCTCCGGTTTACTTCCTCAAGCCACCTGTGTACCTGAGGAATTCCTAATCAACGTTGCTTTTTTACCCGACCTTTGGAATCGGTTTAGAGCTGTTTGATAAGCGAGGATTTTTCTAATTTTCCATCAAATTCATATTTATTAACCCATTTTGAATAATATCTAATATTGTCGGCGCGCTGCAACTGCATATATTTTGCGTCTTCTGTTAAAGGCGGATTTTGGGGTCTTTTTGTGCAATTATTACCCATTTTGTTCTACCCTTTGATCTTAACGTAACTTTTCTTAATTTTTAATGTGGTACCACGGATTTTGTTATAGTCTCTTCAGAATGACTGCCTACTTATTCTGTTTCTCCTGATCTATGACAAGACAGTAATCTTTTTTTGTCCCTGACTTGTAAGAAAAATACAGTCTGGCAAAAACAATACATATCTAGTTCCTGATCTAAAACAGAAAACAGAAAAAAGTAGATTCACCTTACCTGAGCCCACGTGATTGATCACCAATTCGCGGAGACCCGTCCTTCAGTCACAGATCAGAAAGTGGCTGGCCTCTTTTGAACGACAATTCAGTCGGAGGACTTTCCATATAAGAAGAACCGATTTGGTTTCTTCCCCGTACGGTTTCAACCACCTGGCCGTCTGATCCGAGGTAAAGAGAGGTTTCCGGTCTGAAGGGCCAATCTGTCAAAGGAAAAAACTTCAAAGACCAATTCACGTTAGGTTCAAGCAAGGCACCCTTTGTTACTTGCAGCAAGGAGATAAAGCATGTAGGCACAAGGTTTGTCTGAATTACTGGTGATTAGTATGTTATTCTTATACAGTTCTCTTCCTGTCACACAGAAAATGTTATTATTCTATTGCTGACGTAGTTAGACACAGCTTTCTGTATGTTCTACAGAAAATGTTACTAGCCTTATTGCTGACTAAGTTAGATTATCTGCTCTTTTGCAAAACATTTTGAGAAAAACAACCTGGCCTTGGGCTTATTTTAGCCCATTTTAACTTTTCAATTCTTCAGTTGTACTGTTCTAATATATGTGTTACATTTTGTCTAGATTCAAGGTACATTTCTAGCTTTGGTGCAAGTAATGCTGATAATGGTTTAAATTTTCAAGCATCTATTGTTTTCTTTATTAATACTTCTAACAGCTGCATACTTTCTCATAGCATAAGCAGAAATGAATATCTATTTGTTAAGTTTCATGGCATTAGCAGAAATTAAATGTCTCTTGTTATTTTCATGACATTAGCAGAAATGAAATGATTCTTGTTAAGTTTCTAATAGCTGTGCAGATTCATGCAGTGTGAACAGAATAATTGTATTAACCCTTTTAAACCTCGATGCATATTACTATTACACATTTTTCTAACATTCTCTATTAATTTGTGTTAGTTGCTGTCCTTGTTTGAATTGGTCTTTGCATTGTAACTATTAATGTGCATCAAACTGTTTTGTACTTAATTATCTTTACCAGAGAATATGGTTTTACTGTTGGCCCTGCAGGTTTTTAGTTAATGTAGCGCATGAAGTATCATGCTGAATATTGGTCAAACACTTTGGTGGCATGTGTTTTCAGTCATTACCTGAGATATATGTGGGTGTCAGACACAAGAACAGCAGTTCCGAATGGTAGGAGATTATTCAATTATCTTAGTAATGTAGAAAGAAAAATCCCAATAAGGCAAGCTAATAAAATCCCAACAGCAATCAGAATGAAAAATCCCAACCTGGAAGGTAAACGCTGGGAGCAAATTATGTAAAAAGTCTTTTATTGCAAAATAGAACCAGAAGTAAGCACTTTTGCGGTCAAACAAAACCGCTTCATCAGACATAGTTACAATAAAAAACACAGCATCCTTGTATACAAACTCCCCAATAGCCAATTAATCAATAAAATTTTCTCCAAAAACAGAGTTAATAATCCAATTAGTAAAAAGCAGGTTAAAGCAACAGCTACTTACATACAGCATAAACTCCACATAGATATATAGTTATACATTTTTTAACTTTCTCATTTAAGTTTCTTCATCCTTAAAGCTGATTTAATAGGGAGAGAATCATTAAGCCCCATATATCTATGTGCTCCAAGTCTCGGGTTCCACTCTAGTTCAATGTTTTCCGTATTATGACTAATGGGTCCTTGTCTGCCATTGTCATGTATGACAGATAAAACTTGAAATAAAAAAGTATGTTCCCTTCCTAACTGTAGAGTGTGCTTTGCAAGTGCACTGAATAATTCAACTCTCCTAGCGCAGTAATCATGGTCCCGAGTCCTGTCTCTTAGTCTCCTATTAATCTTGCCAACGTAAAAATTAAAACATTTGACACAATGTGCAACATAGACCAAATTAGCCGTGTTACAGTTAGCTAACGGACATAATTCCCAAAGTTTCCCAGTGACAGGATGCTTAAAAAATCTTGATTCATCCACAAATGAACAATATGGACAAGATCTACATTTCAGTGTCCCTCCCAAAGGTGTAGATGTAGTTTATGCAAGCTTAGGATAAACACAGCATTTGTCTCAGATTTTTCCTATTCTTATAGACAAACTTGGGGGAAGGACCTACTACCTTATGTGTTTCTTGATCCACTAACAACACTGACCAATTTGTTTATTATTTGTTTCACCAAATCAATATCTTGTGTAAAAGGAA